>NW_005842893.1:304883-318042 GCF_000455745.1 Alligator sinensis
CTTCCCGTTTATGACAAAACAAGGTAAAGGGTTTCTTATAATTAGGAAGTCCAAGAGCGGGAGCAAGAGTGAGGGCTTGCTTAAGGGCCACAAATGCTTGTTCGGCTTCAGGAGTCCAAGGGAGGGGTTCCGGGGTGGTATCATGAGTAAATGCTTGCAAGGGTTTTGCAAAAGCAGCATAACCCAGGATCCACTGTCTACAATAACCCGTTGCACCTAAGAATCCCCTCATCTGTTTTCTAGTCATAGGTTTGGGAATGTTGAGGATAGCTTCAACTCTACTAGGGGAAAGGTGTCGTTCTCCTGCTGAGATATCATGCCCTAATGAGTGTACTTTAGACTTACAGAGCTGCAATTTAGATTTTGAGGCCTTCTGGCTTTTTTTTTGAGCTAAAGCTGTGAGGACTGTCAAAGTATCTTGCTTACAGGCCTCCAAAGTGGGTGACGCTAACAACAGATCATCAATATACTGAATAAGGGTGGACCCCCCTTTGAACATGATAGGATCCAAATCCTTTTTCAGGATCTGGGAAAACAGGGTGGGGGACTCTGTATGTTCCTGAGGGAGTCTTGTCCAGGTATAGTAGAATCCCTGATAAGTAAATGCAAACAGATACTGGCTATCCTCATGAACGGGGATAGAGAAAAAAGCAAAACAAAGGTCCACTACTGTGAAATATGTAGCATCTGAAGGGATACAGGAAAGAATAGTAGCGGGGTTAGGGACCACGGGGAAAGCGGGTAAAACAGCAGCATTTACAGCTCAATGGTCTTGCACAAAGCGTTAAGTATCTTTACTAGGTTTCTTGACAGGTAGGATAGGTGTGTTACAAGGGGAGCGTGTTGGGACAATAATCCCACTCGAGGAGTGAGGAAACGACAGGCTTGATCCCTTCCTCAGCTTCCTTTGAGATGGGGTACTGCGGGACACGAGGAAGTGGCTTGGCAGGGTTCAGGGTGATACGCACTGGTTCAGCACTCAGCATGTGCCCCACTTCATTTGCATGGGTGGACCACAGCTGTGGAAGTTCTCGTGCCAACAGTTCCTCTTGCAAGTAGGAAGTGTCAGGATCAGAGTACAGATCTTTCCGTGCCTATTCTCATTCTTCTAAATACACTTGTGGTGGGTTGTGACCCAGGAGTAAATTGCCACACTGGTGATGATTGAGTGGCAGTTATGGTGGATGAGTCTGGACTATTAAGCTCCATGGATGAGTTTACCAAAGGAGCTTCAGCTAATGGGTTATTAGCCTGGGCTGCAGCCTGATGTTGAACTGGTTGTTGCTGATGCGGGAGTCTCAGGAGAGCAGGGTTCAAAAAAAAGTCAAGGATATCCTTTGCTGGCTCCGGTGGTGGGGGTGCCCTGGGCAATGCTGGATACATCGGAGCAGTGGCCAGCTTGTAATTTGGCGGAGCAGCCAATTTCTCCAGAACAACTTTTAACTGCTGTTTTAATTTTTCTTGAGAGTCTTTTAGACTTTTAGTTTGAGATTTTGTCCGCCTTTTGGACATCTCATCATACCAATAAAAGAACACGTCCCACTGGTTTCATGGTGTTTTGGATCCACAGGACTCTAAAGCCCCTCTTAAGTGCACTATTTTATTCTGATCAAATGTTCCTTTCTGTGGAAATTGCTTCACGGGATCACCCTTAGTATACCAGTTCCACTTATCCAGGTACTTGCAAGCCTCAGGAGAATAGTGTGTGTACATAAAGTACTCCGGAGTCCCCTTAGGGGGGACTGGAACTTGTTTTGACTGACCTGTTCCCATTTTCAGTCACACAGGGAGACATAGGATAGGCTTATTTAGGATGTCCAAGCCACTCGGTGCCTTGCCCCGCAGTTTTTCACCGCGCAGACAAAAGGCTTCTGACCCAGCACCAGCTCATAAAATGGAAATGGGGAGGGAAACACAAAAGGGATCCTTTCACTTCTGTTTTGGCAGAAGTTACTGGGACAAGGGGTTTGGAAAAGACAAAATCACTCTGAAGCCCTGTCCACTGGGTCATGAGGTTCCAGTTGGACTCCCTTGCTTTCAAAACTGCCCTGTCAGGCAGAATTGGGGTGGCTGAACCCAACCGAGGTCCCAGACCTGGTCAGTGGCTCATATTTCTAAATACACACACACACATCCATTCAGTCAGCCAGACCCCCTCCCACATTGCCTCAGTTCTAACTAACTAACTGCGAGCCCAATGTGCTGTTGGATGGAGGTGATTCAGACAGATTTTCCCTGAACAGAACGTATGTTACTAGACAGGATTACCAGACAGAAAATTTTAGCCGGCAGTAAGGTTCAGACTGACCTGTTTTAACGAGGTTCAGATCCAGTTACCATGGCTAAGTTGGGAGCCTACGGGCAGTCCTCCTCCAAAACCCCAATAGAGATTTTGAATTAGGTCTCTTACCTCTCAAGTTTGGCGCCTTGAGGTTCGAGGGGTGGGGGCATTCCGCGGTCCTCCTTCCTCAACACATGTTCTGGATCCGAGTCATGGCACCAGGAATTGTCGTGGAAACACATGCAGCATACTTTTGGGTCAGGTCAGCAGAAACTTTTATTCAAATGAAACTACAGCTGTAGGGGGGACTCCAAATTGACATGGATTTCGCAAGCACTTGGAAGGGGTTCCCCCCCAAGAGCAAAATCAGGAGGCTTATATACTTTTTAACAGTCGCTTACAACTCACGTGATCATATAGTGGAGTTTGCTAGGAAAAGCAGTTACAAGCAAACATTAGCTCATACTGCTTTGCTGTTATCAGGATGGGAACCATGGGGGAGGTGAGGTTAGTTCACAAACCTCCTTCTTGCACCTGGAAATCAGAGTTGTACATACTTTTTGCTATCTTCAAGGCCGCGGTGAGCGAAGCAGTTGCAGAGGAGTTACAAAGAACAAGCACTTTCCCTTATCTGTTCTACTATACAGAGCCAGCAATTCCCCACAAAGCGGTTATGTCATCTTATAACTCATATGATCAAAGTTTAAGGCATTTATTTTTTTTCTGATTCCACACGCACAAAGTTAAAACAGATAAAGACACCAATTTTATGTTGGGGGTCATGAAGACTGTGTGTTGCATGTTGGGGATAAAGCAATTACGCACATCCATCTATCACCCCAGACAAATGGCCTTGTAGAGGGTTGAATGGAACTATAAAGCATAGGTTATACCATTGTGCTCAAAAGGAGCCCCAGAAGTGAGACTTATTATTAGCATCCCTGTTATTTGCATTAAGGGATACACCGCAAGCATCAACAAGATTTTCACTTTTTGAGTTAGTGTTCAGGCACAGGTCCAGAGGGCTATTACAGGTGGTTCAAGAAAATTGGGAGAACACAGGATATAAGGGCATGGAGGTGCAGCAGTATAAACAAACGATTATAGAAAGACTGAATAAGGTGAGGCAAATAGCCAGGGAAAACTTGGAAATAACGCAGCAACCCCAAAAAATAGTTATGACCAGAAGGCAGCAGAAAGGAGCTTCAAAGTAGGTGACAAGGTGTTGGTTCTTCCTTACATCCTCGAACAAGCTATTAACAAAATGGCAGAGACCTTTTGAAGTAACGTGTAGGGCTAGCCCTGTGGACTACAAGGTATAAAATCCCAGGCACATAAGGGAAAAACAGATAAACCATATGAATTTGTTAAATGCTTGGAGGGAGCCAGAGGGCTGGATGTTAACCCCAGAAGGGGTGCAGGAGGAGCTGTGGCTAGAGATTGTTGAAAGGTATGAAGGAAGAAAAACGGAAGACTTGATACAGTGGGGTTGTGGTCTGACATGTAGGCAGAAGGAAGAACTAGCTGCAGTAATAGTTCTTTTCAGAGATGTGTTTAATGACAGGTCAGGGAAAGCCTGAGGAATAGTGCACCAAATGCATACACCAGAGAGGATTATTGTAAGGAAACAGTGGCAACCCATACCTTAAGGATATAAGATAAATGAAAGAGCGGGATATCATAGTCCCTTCAAGAAGTCCATGGCACAGTCCTATGGTCATTGTGCCAAAATCAGATGGGTCTCTGAGAATTTGAATTTGAATGAGTAAATGCCATGGCCCGTTACGATGACTTCCTGATGTCACATGTTGAAGTGAATTAGAGCAAATAGGGCAGACAATATATTTCAATGATAGATTTGTCAGAGGAGTATTGGCAAATACTGATGGCTAGGAAAGATCAGGAAATCTTTTGGGGGGCCTTGGGGGCTTTTTGAGTTTATGCAAATGACTTTTGGGTTGCATGGTGCACCCACCACCTTTCAGCGGCTCATGGATCACCTGTTAACCCCACATATGGCCTACACAGCAGCCTATATAGATGACATTATCATCTATTCACAATCTTGGGATCAACATTTATGGCATTTAAGAGCAGTACTAGATGAGATACAAGACATGGGGATGACAGCTAACCCTCGTAAGTGTGCCCGAAGCCTGCGTAAAACAAATTACCTAGGTTTCCAGGTAGGCCAAGGGGTGATCCAGCCATTAGCTAGTAAGATTGAAGTGATAGAAAAATATAGGCCACTATAGACAAAAAGGCAGATGCACTTGTTTTTAAGCTTAGCTAATTATTATAGGAGGTTTATAACTCATTTTGTGGAAATAGTAGCTCCACTGACAGATGCTATACATGGCCAAGTTAAAGGTACAATATGCTGGATGAGACAGATGTCCTCATCTTTCAAAAAGGTCAAAAGGGCTTTATGCAGTAAAGTTCTGGTGATAATGCCAGATTTTTCTGAACCTTTCATTCTGCAAGATGGACACCTCTGAAACAGCTATAGGAGCAGTGTTAAGCCAGGAAAGAGAGGGCATAGAAAAAACAGTGGCCTACCCAAGTAGGAAACTAAATGCAGCAGTAAAAAGATACACTACTGTGTAGTGGGAATACCTAACTATAAAATAGGCAGTAGAGTACTTTAGTTATTTGATCAGGAAGCAGTTTTATCTTATAACAGACCATGCACCACTACAGTGGTTAAACTAGGTGAAACTTGACAATGCAGGCATAACACAATGGGCGTTGGCTCTACAGCCTTTCAAATTCTCAATCGATTACAGGCCTAGAGCATCGAACAAGGTTATGGACTTTCTGTCTCGCTGCAACGAGATACCTAAAGAAGAAAAAAACCAGAATGATAATAAGATAACAGTAAAAACACCACAAGGCAAGTTAAGCGGAGGGACATGTCACAGTGTAGAGAAAATACAAGAGGAATCCTACCTGCAAAGTCTGCAGGAAGCAGTGAAACAATGACAAGAAATGGCACTCAGTAAAGAGACAAGCACCAGGGAAACCTCAGTGTTGGCATGGTCATGCTTTATAACTGTGTGCTGCTGTTGCTTAAAGAGAAGGAACCCCACGCCCAGGTTAAAAACAGCCTGGTCCAAGGAGACAGACAGACCAGTAGTGAGGTCTGGAAGCCCTGGGAGGGGTGAATGGTGGCATTATCCTGTCAGCAGTAAGCCCACCGAGGCAGCTTGGAGCAGTCAAGCAACTCACTCACAGGTTTGTCCTGACAGTCAGGGACAGGGAAGAATTGTGTGTACAGGCAGGGGCAAGAGTGGCTCACAATGGACTATTCTGACTGCAGACCCTACTCAGAAGGGTCTCACAGGACAAGGACCTGGGGGGTCCAATGCCGGGCTAAAGGACTGTGAGAAGGGACTAAGCCTTGGAGTGATCTTTGAGTTGTGTATTTTTTTTTGCTTTATACATTTACCTACCTCCAAACACACTATAAGAGACCATAGTCTTCATGCCCTTGAACATTTATTTAAGACCTTAAAGGTTGGTGTAAGGCAGGGTGTAGGGGAGGCAGAGCCCCAGAAGGCAGTGCCAGGGCTGGAGTAAGGACAGCATGCATGAAGACTAAAAACTTCCTTCCAATTTATATCGAAGAACAAGTCATGGCAGGAAAAAGTGATTGGCCTTACCTCAGTCCCATTTATACCAAGCTAAGAGCAAGCTGTCTGCTCTTAAGGGAACTGAGGGTGGAAAAGATCCCATGGACAAGTTGAGGCATACCTCACAAGATAGGCATGGGTGCTTCCACATCCGCACACAAGAATGCCACGTGGCTTATCAGATACCAAGTGAAGATATTAAATGAGATGCACAATAGGTAAAAGGCATGGACTGCATCATGTAAACTAAGCAGTGAACCCAGAAAAGAAAAACAACAGGATAGCAACATGGCCAACTAAATAGTTCCCCAGTTGGTCTCAAATTGAAGTGCACCAAATAGATGACCAAAACCTGACCTTAACTGATACCAGTATCAATATAACTCTGAGTTCACTACACAATGCTCAGTGACAGATCTTGAGACCATCACTTAAGAATAGTCAAGTAGCAGACCTAGACAGCATCCAGACAAAACAAATCAAGCAACTTGAACCAACATTTTGAGACTTCATCATTATAAACTTTTGTGTGGATACTCATAAGATTCCAAAACTCTGGTGACAAGACTGAATTCTGGCACTCCTCAAATTGGAAGGGCTAAGAGTTTCCAACCTACCTCCCTTCTGTGCCATATATCTAAGCTATTTGAAAGGCTCATACTCAACTGTATCACACTACATGTCAAAGAGAGGCTGGTCCCTGAATAAGATGTATTTCATCCAGAGAAACTATGCATAAAGCAGCTGCTGAGTTTTACACAACATATTGAAGATGGTTTCAAAAAAAGATCTACGAATACAGCTACTATGACCAAACCTATCTACAGCATATGATACCATCAATCATCAACAGTTGCTTGACAAATTGCTGGAAAGAGCTAAAGACATACATCTCACTAAGCTCATTTGAACTCTGCTTAAAACCTAACCTTTCCTTGTGGAGTTGGATAGAAAGTGAAGTTCCTGGAACCAACAGAGAAATGGTCTCCAAAAAGGCAGCATCTTGATACCATTATTGTTCACATACATCAATGACCAGTCAATTTAGCTAGGTACCAGAAGTTTAACATATTCAAATGACCTGCATATGAGCGCTCAAGGCAAGAGCTCTCCCTGCATAGAAAAGCTTCTGATGGCAATCTTAACTCTGTCAACATACTAACTACAAGTCAAAAAAACTGAGTCAGCCCAAGTAAGATTCAAATGCATTCTTTCTGCCTGAGGAACAAAGTGAAAATTAGTGCCATGGAGAATGGCATAAGACTGGCACACTCTTCAAACTGTTTCTCTCAGAGGGCTGTTCAACTGATCTTTGATGTAAAAGGCACACATCAAGGGAAAAAAAGAGAAAAAGAGTGAAATAACTCATTATATAACAACACCTAGAAACTGGCCAACCCCAAATGGGAAGTGAATGCACCCACACTGGCCCTTTGGTATTCAGCAGTTGAACATACATATCCAGCAGGGAAGAAGTTCATACATATGAAGAGGATCAGCCTGGCACTAACCGAATATTGTACAAAATGGTGCTCAACTTTTTGGCCCTGCAGGCCAGATGAGTGGTGTGGGGTCAGTCTGAGTTGGATCAGGCCCTGAAGCCTTCCCCTCCTTGCTCTGCATGCTAGGATTAGGTTCTGGGCACCCAGCACTGCCCTACTCCTTCCAGGAATGGGGCTCAGGAGCCCAACACCAGCACTTCCTGCCCCCAAGTAGATGAAGATATAGAGACGGAGAGAGCAGATAATGATACATACAAAGAATGAACACATCTCCTAGACATCACAGTAGATTCGTAAATGACTGGTGATCAGAAACAAGGGTCTCACTCAAAGAACAGTAAATATCTCAGCTACTGGTTGTTACTTGTTAAGATTGTCATTTATGATTCTGTATTTATGGCAATAGGCAGTGATATCACCATAGGCAATGCATAGAGGGATCACAGGGGGGCACACCCCCTCACCTGAGATTGGCCCTCGCTGGCTGGGGAGTGGGGAGTGCCAGCCGATGCCCCCCCTGAAAAGCGCTGGCAGCACTTCCAGTTTCGCCGCTGGTGCTTCCAGTTTCGGCGATCGGCTGCTGGTACCCCCGCAGGGTCAGGAGGCACCAGTAGCCCATGGATATCATGGAGGGTGAAGTCACACATTCAACCTAACACTTTCTAAATGTAGTCAAAATGCAAGCAAAGCATGTTCAAGCTCTAGCTTCTTTACTATTCCTTCCATCCAGAAACAGCTCACACACACACACACCAGCTGCAGGTGCTTCCTCAGCCTGATGAAGGGTTTTTCAACCCAAAAGCTGGTATCCCAGGCAGCCAAGCTGAGCTCACCTGGAGCCTCACAACTCCACTGCAACCAGCAAGCCTCAGGCCTGTCAAAGACATGACTGGTCTGGGCTTTCCTGAGACAGGACTGTGTGCGTACATGCAGTAGCTGGAAGTTATGGCACCTTCTACCTGCCTTTCACCAGGGGGGTCCCCAGTCCTGGCATTTCCTGGGGCTGCCGCACCACCAGCAGTCCCACCAGGCCTCCCTGACCCTGGAAGAGTGCAGTTTTAGTGGTTATGCCCAGGACCTGGGGCCTCCTTCTTCCTCATAGCTCCAGTCCATACCTCCAAGTTCATCCTGGCATGGAAACTCAGCAGGGACATGTTCTTCCCCTGCTGGCTGGTGATGCAATGAGTGCCCCCTCCAGCTCTTAGAATGGGGTATTAAATGATTTTAAAAAACAATTTAAAAGGAAATAGGTATAGACAGAGTGAGGACCGTGGCATTCACTCAGTCTGCACCTGGAGCTTGGGGAACCCCAGCAGTAGGAGGTTCACCTTGAGGAACACCAACTGTTCATTTGGGGTTATTTTTTTTCACCAACAATTGGGGATTATTTTTTTTTCAATCAGAGAATACCAGGATCCCTGCTGATTAGATTTACCTGGACTGACATGATCTCACTTTGAGCATTATCTACTCATCTTGGGTAAAATGAGAGCTGGCTGCACATGCAAGCAACAAAACTTCAAACCCTAAAGGAAGCAGACTGCAGTATGATATAGTGACAGCACACTAAGGATTTTATTTAGTGCATGGCTAAGTACATCTGGACATGTGATATCTGAACTTTGCCTTACAAAACAGACCAGCCCACATCACCAGCACACAACAGTATAGAATAGGAAGTGATCCAAGATACAATATCCTATTGAAGTCACAGAGGAATTTTAAGCACACTAGGACATTGAAAGGCGCTAAAGGAACTTTAATGATTATAGGTCACAAGGATCTTAACTGTGTCTTTTCCAAACAAGGCCATTTCCAAGAATATATTCACCTCTAGCACAATGTTGTTGCCCTGAGTAATTGAGTCACAACAAACATTACTTCCAACACCTGGGCTTCCACAAGAGATCTAATCTCTTATCAGATTATTGGTCAAGCCTGAACATATTTGTGAGGTCTGAGATGTTCTGGTCAAATTACTTCTTGGCTGGGATTGCACCATTAACCATTTAACATTTGAGAGCCTCAGTCTAACAATGCTCAGATTTAAAAAAGGTTTTTGTGTACAGGATTAGTGGCAGGACATCAGTATTGCCAACTATTTCCATTTCATTACAAGCAATATCTACTCTAATTCATATAAAGTCCTCTTTATTGGAATCAAGAGCTTATTGGGGGAAAACAAGATTCCAGCAGAGCTGAAAAACAGGAAGCCAGTGCATCCTGAAAGTTCAGAAACCAGATGATCCCATTATTTTCATATCCATCTCAGGATTTTGGAGGTTTGTGGCTGGCAATGGTGAGACAAATTGTCTGAGGGTATTCAGGCTGGGCCTTACCCTACACCCAGCTTGGCAAGCAAAGTTGGTTGACTCCTCCCATAAGCATCCTGTTATGATGTGGCTGTCAGATAATTAAAATGGTGTGAGCAGTAGGAGGTTTATATGTTTGGTGGGGGGAAGGCGGAGGGAAATATTTTGGAGTCATCTGTTTGACACCAAGTCAATTGTGCTGTATTAATTGAAGTGTCCCCATGCAATTTAAAACATTTTTTACCAACATTAATACCAACGGTAAATTTCTGTCCTGTGTGAAAATGGGGGCATGAAAGTATGGAGATGAAGTGAAGAGCCTCAGGAAGAATGTCAAAGAGGAGAAGGTCAGGATAAATAATCAAGTGCCTCCTTCAGTCATAGGTGTGGCAGTCTGGTTTCTAAGCATAAGGTTTTTTAGAAGGAGCAATAAATTGGACTGGGGCATAGCAGCCCAATCCCCTAAGCAGTCTAGCCTTTGGTCTGGAAGCAGGTACTTGACAGTATTTTCTCTGGAGCAGAAAGGCCCAGAAGGCTGCCCCATATGCAAACAACTCATGGTATAAATCAGAGAAAAACAAGGATAGTCTAGTCAGTTGGCTTTGAGCAAAACTATTCTTGATCTACCCTGTGCCTCCTTTCCCTCATCTGTAAAATGGGAAGAATAACACTAACACTCCTTCACTTAACAAGGTTGTGTGTAGATAAATCCATTAATGGCTGTAAAATATTCATATACTACACTAACTAGAAACATAAGGAAGTGTGGGCATTTGTATCAAACACCCTAAGAGGACATTACTTAGTCATATATGTTGAAGCTAAGAAGTAGTCTTCCTATCAGCACAACTATAAAATTTGTGCTGGCTTGATTTAGCTCTTCAGCAAAACAGCATCACACCTACATGGCATGACATGACAGTCAGTTGAGATGTGAAGAGAACTATACAGCCACTAACATTCATGAGGAGGTATCATGTGTGGGAGGGAGGGGGAAATAGAACATGTCTTTGATGTTATGATGGTTCAGAGAAAACTTAGTGTCAGCTTCTTCATTTACACCTTTGATTCACACTTCTGGAGCTGAAAAGTATCTTTTCATGGTGAGTGATGTTAAATCTGTATGGCGTTAACCCTGCCCCACACAGGCAGAAGTATTTTTAGGGCATTGAATTATTCAAGAAGCTGCACTGCTTTCTGATGATTGAGTCTGAAAGGCTCAGTGAAATGAGTTTGCTCTGTGTAGGGATGTGTTTCCGTGTTTGTTTGGAGGCTATTCTAAGACTGCAGAGCTTAAGTTCCAGTGCTTTGCTCACAGGAGAAGCCCTTCCTCCCCCTGGAATTAAGTTACTTTGAAGATATTAATTCCTCCCTGACTGCTATATATAACATTACACTTTCAGGAACAATGATGCTGGGGAAAGATTGTCAGGTGTATTGCAACATCATGATGCAAATAGTCCCTATATCAGAGTGCAAAAACAGAGTCTTTGTGGGCTGGCAAAACATAAGCATAAAAATGGTCCAGCTGCTGTTTTGATCAGTTTTGTTATCGAACTCCTTCTCTGACAACAGTTTTTTTCATGTTGTAATAGTGCCAAAAGACCTCATTATTCAGGATCAAGGCACAACTGTGCTGGCTCATTCATTTCTGCATTTGTACCATCCCTGACTTGAAAGGGTAAGAATATGGAGATACAAGGTGATGATAGGAAAGGCATCTAGACAACACAAAAGTGAGCAAACATGAGGCATTAACCCTGCTATGTTAGTTGCCTAGACTGACAACCAGTCTTCAACAGGTATCAACCCCAATACAAGCGATAAGTAATGGGACCAATTTCAAGCTGCTGAATAGAGACTTCATAAGCTTTTACTGGAGCTCCAAGTGCTTTGCTGCCCTAATACAATCATCTATCTGAGATACATACCAACCGTCATTGCAGTTGCAATGTTTCTACCTTCTCATCTCCCTTCTTTTCTGCCAGCATTTTCCTTAATTATATTAAATGCATACACATATACACACACACACTTTGCAAGCTCCCTGGACATTCAGAGATGCAAAATAAGTCAGAGGTCATATTCAGACCACTTTGCCATCGGCTACGGGAACTCAGGCTTTTGGGCTTCAGCGGCCTAGCATATAGTGGTCAGAATATGACATTTGTATTTTAACATGAAGACAAGGCTTTATCACTCTGATAAATGAAAGTACTTTCAATTGCTGCTGCACTAACAATGGTCATAACAAGCTTAGTACAGTGAATTCCTTCTCATGTGACTCTTTGGAAAAGCATGATTTATAACAACATATTCCCTTCCCTGCATAGTCCCTTGTCATTGCTCACTGCCATCTACCAGACTGTGATCTCCCTGGGGCACAGCCTTCTTTTTCATCCATAAGTGCCTTGCATGCCTGTGCCATTCTAAGAATAGCTACTGGAAAAAAGAGCATTTCTGTGAGATTTAAATAAGAGGGACATTGTATGAGTGGCAATCTATTGCTTCTGTGGACATAGAATTTTACCTAAATGAAAGAGGTAAACTGAGCACCTACAACATTCCTTCTAACCTGAGGAAAAGGAGGCAAGAGATTCCTCAGATATATTCCCACCACTTTATTTCAATAGGCCCTACCCTGTATTAAATAAAGCAACAACCTAATCTCCTAACCTGCAGCCCAACCTGTACACTCCTCCCATCCTCTTAGCTGTAAAGCCTTATATTCTGCCTCCCTTAGCTCCTTTTATGCAACTCAGGCCAGGCACTCACCAACAGGCAGCTGAAACTTGTTAGTGGCTGAGCTAGATTTTTACCTGTTTCATTTGCTAATCTTGGAGCTTCCACTTTGCTTAATCAGCTGCTACCGGCCCATCCCATGCCAGAACACATGGGGAAAACAGCTCTTCATCCAAGTAATTAACCATTTACTTCTCAATACAACAGTTTGTGGCACAGTTGATAGTAGCTCTACTAACAAAATTAGAGTCAAAATGGCTTGACTTAGGCACCCAACATTTTCTGGTGAAGAATAATGCAAGTAAATCAAGTATATTTCTCTCCACTTTTTTCATGAAGCTCCAGATGTTTAAGCACCTCAAGAATTTCCTGCTATTTGTTTGGCTCTCCTCGGCAATTAGTTCTTAAATTCCCTCTAGCATTCCTAGTTTCCTTCTTATGTTTGGTCAACAGGGCTAGGGACAGAAGTTACACATAAACTTATGTTTAAGGCCTACAAAGGATGGAGGATGGGAGTCACCTCCAAGGAGGATTATTCTGCACTGGTCCAGTCCTGTAGGGAGCATACCAGGAAAGCCAAGGCTGCAACTGAACTCCAACTAGCTTTGAGCATCAAGGACAATAAAAAGTCCTTTTTCAGATATGTGGGGAGCTGGAGGAAAAGCAGGGGCAACATTGGACCCCTGCTGA
>NW_005842893.1:319556-320040 GCF_000455745.1 Alligator sinensis
AAACTGGATGCTTATCTTGCTGGGATCCTATGACCCCAGCTGACTTCCTGCCCTTTGGGCAGGGGGCTGGACTCGATGATCTTCCGAGGTCCCATCTAGCCCTAATGTCTATGAGTCTATGAAGTGATCAGTGTGCGGGCCGGGAGCGACCTGAGCCCTTTTCGCGCTGCACGCGGGCTGTGGCCAGCAGCCCGGGCACGCAGGGGCAGAGAGGGAAGGCCTTTGAGCTGAAATTAGGCAGGGACGCGTAGCGATGGTTTTAAAAGATTGTTTACTTACACCGAGATGGCAGTGGTGTAGGCTGGAAAGCTTGATTAAGTTGCAGTTACAGACAAACAACACAGACGGTCTCGTGGAGGTTGCTAGGCTCCACGGTGCAGAGCTCCGGATGCTCTGGGTGAACGAGCCACCAAAATAGAAATCATAAGTACGTCTTATAAAAGTTGCGTTCGAAGACGGGAAGAGGTGGGCGGTGGATCAGGCC
>NW_005842893.1:320136-322344 GCF_000455745.1 Alligator sinensis
TTATACGGCTAACAAGCCAATCGTTAGCCGCCACGTGTGAATAATTTAGCACTAGCCAATCACGGGGAACAAATTTGCATACCGGTGGCAGGAACTCTTTTGCACCGTGCATTCCTCTTGCAACATGAGCAATGCACTCTGCAAAAGAAGCTGCAGAAAAGGCGGGAAACTGGTCCCTGCACCGGGGTTTCCTCTGCTACAGTAAACTCTCCCGTGCAACGCTCTGCAACTTGACTGGGATAATTCTGGTGCCGAAGCACACACACACAATCATGCCTTTTGGGTCATGACAATCAGAAACTGCTTGAAACTTGTAACAGAACAGAAGAGATGTTCAATACACATAAACCAGTTTCAAAATGGCTGAAAGTGGTTTCAAGTAAACCTGGCTGAACCTCAGACTTAACCAATTGGGGTCAAACTGGTTTATAGAATTTTTGTCCCAGACCCCTTCCTGGTTTAAGTTAAATCAGAGTTCCCCAGCATCCCAGCATGCTGTGCAGCCCTAGGCTGGGCTGTGCTGTCTGATCCAGCAGAGCAGGGCTGGCCCCACCCCTCTGCTCTCTAGCCAAAGCAGGGGTAGGGGCATGGCCAGATGCCAGCCCCCATAAGGTAAAGGGGGCAAGGGTATTTTTTCCACTCCCTTCCCTGTCCCACCAGCACAGATAACAGCTGAGGTCTACGAGGCAGGGATGCACCAGCCTCTATCAGGCATTTAGTTCTGCTCACCGCTCAAGTGGCAGGGAGCATAGCCAGCCATGGCAGCAGTGTGAAATGAATGGAGATGGAAGGGGATTTAATTCCCCCCTCTTCCCCCTGTCCCACCAGCACAGACCTAAACTGAGATCTGCCTGGCCAGGGCAGAGCAACCTGTGTCAGTCCCTGCCCTCTCCACCCCTCAACTGCTGCAGCAGGAGGGGCAGGGGCAGGGCGAAGAGGGCAGGGGAGGAGATTTATTCCCCACTCCATTCCCTTTTCCCCCTGGGGGACCACAGCCAGGGCCTGCTAGCCCTGGCCTCACCCCAGATGGAGTTTTGCAGGGGCAGAGGCGATGGAGGGGGGAATAAACCCCCTCCTGCCCTCTTCACCCCAAGAGGCCATGCAGACCAGCATCTGGTCATGCCCCCACACCTACTACTGGACCAGCAAGGGGGAAGCAACCCTGATGGGGCAGCAGCCCCTGTGATGGTATCCTGCACAGCACAAGCCTCTTCCTGGTCGGGAGGCTGTGCTGCCACAGACTACATGGGGCACTCAGCAGCAGTGGTGGCGGTTCTAGGAGGGGCTTTGGCCAGCCCAAAATTCGGCTTATCCCCCATAGCCACCACTGTGAGCCCCACTGCCACTGCCACTTGCCCTGCAAAAGCTGGGGCAGCTCTGTCCATGCCATTCCTGTCCACAGCACAGCCTCCCACACTTGGAAGAGATTTGCACTCCCTGGGACACCATAACAGGGTCTTCTGCCCCATCAAGGACGCTCCCACCTCATAGTTTCATAGTTTCATATAGCTAGGGTCAGGAGGCACCTGAACAGATCACCAAACCTGCCCCCCGGCCAGAGGCAGGAATGAATGCTGGGTTCACAAGACCCCAGACAGGTGATCGTCCAACCTCCTCTTGAATTTGCCCAAGGTAGAGGCGAGTACCACTTCCCTGGGAAGTTGGTTCCAGATTTTGGCCATCCTAATTGTAAAATATTGCCTTCTGATGTCTAACCTAAACTTATTTTCCATCAGCTTATTACCCTTGTTCCTCATCACCCTGTAAGGAGTGACCTAGAAAGCAGTACCCGGAGACGAAGCAGAAGAGAATATTATGAGATGAATGCCCCTCTGCGATGATAAGGAGGAGACAGTCCTAGATAAAGGGGGCTTGAAAACAAAAGCAAGAAGCTAAGTACTGGGTTAAAGGGCTCATTAAAATACTAAAAATCACGCCCCTAGGTGGGGAAAAAGTATGTTAATGAAACACACATGTATGTAAATGAGATACATGGCTAAAACACAGGTATAGAGACATGCTTAGTGAAGAACTCCTTGCGTCACTCCTTTATAACCAATTAGCAAACAAGGATGCTTATGAAGGTTCAAAAACTCCTGTATAAAAGATGCTTAGAAATAGTGATCTGTGTGCTTGTTCCGTGAAATTATTCCGCTCGCACCTTTTATTGCTAGCAATAAACCTTCTTTGTACTTTCACTCCTGGTAT
>NW_005842893.1:327774-328783 GCF_000455745.1 Alligator sinensis
ACACAGGACCAGTCTCCTGCCCCGGAAAATCGACTATTACTTGGGAGTTATGCCCTTGTGAAAGACTGGAACAAGGAACCACTTCGAGCCAGATGGAAGGGCCCATATAGGGTACTTTTAACGATCCCAACGGCAGCAAAGCTCGAAGGAATCAAGACTTGGATACATTCCAGTCGCCTAAAGCCGGTGGCTGGACCGGAACAAGAAGGAACCCCTGCAGACTCCAGGACCGGAGGCAGAGAACAGTGGAAGGTGGAGCCAATAAGAGACATAAAATTCCTATTCAAAAGAAAGGAACTTTAAATAATTTGTCAATCTTTGATCGAGTTTTACAAGCCTTATCATGAAATTGTTCAAGGTTTTATTGTGGGGTGCACTGATCTGTCCACTCCTTCTCATAGGAGGGGAAAACCTTTTACAACAAAAATTTGACCCTCAGGAAAATGTCTGGATTTATCTGGCCCAGGAAATATTAAATAGAACGGACTTCTGCTTAGCGGGAGGGATCAATGCTCACCTGGTTTTTACCTCATGCTTAATCACAGTACCAACCCCTTTGAAAATTTTACAAAATTATACTATGCTGAAAGGTATAAATAAGGAAAGTACATATCAGAATATATAATTGGGAGCTATTGTAAAAGATAAAAGCAGAAACATGTTTTCTGTACGGGTTCAGGCAACAGCTAATGCTTCCGAATGTTTCCTAATGGTTAAGTGTACTAATAATTGCCTTAAATTGAGGCAAGGTAAATCAAATGATATTACTAACAAAGAAAGCTGATGATACTAGGTTTGTGTTAAACCAAATTATATGGAGCACTCATAATAATAATTAAAAATGCTCCAAAGGGGGGAATGTAAGGAGTGACCTAGAAAGCAGTACCCGGAGACGAAGCAGAAGAGAATGTTATGAGACGAATGCCCACCTGCGATGATAAGGAGGAGACAGTCCTAGATAAAGGGGGCTTGAAAACAAAAGCAAGAAGCTAAGTACTGGGTTAAAGGG
>NW_005842893.1:329048-331130 GCF_000455745.1 Alligator sinensis
AGTCACCAGGTCCCCCCTCAGCCTCCTCTTGCTGAGGCTGAACAGGTTCAGGTCCCTCAGTTTCTCCTCATAGGGCCTGTCCTGCTGCCCTCTCACCAAGTAGGTGGCCATCCTCTGAACCCTCTCCAGGCTGGCCACATCCCTTTTGAAGTGCGGCATCCAGTACTGGACACAGTACTCCAACTACGGCCTGACCAAAGTCACATACAGGGGGAGTATCACCTCTCTAGACCGGCTTGAGATGCATCTTTGGATGCATGACAAGGTATGGCTGGCCTTGTTGCCTGCAGTCTGGCATTGGCGGCTCATGTTCATTCTGGAGTCAATAATGACTCCAAGATCCCATTTCGCCTCTGTGCTTTCAAGAGAGGAGCTCCCCAGCCTGTATGTGTGCTGTGGATTCCTTCTCCCGAGTTGCAGCACTTATCTACGGGGTTGATAGTTGCAGCATTTATCTACGTTGCAGCATTTATCTACGTTGAGAGTTGCAGCACTTATCTACGGGGTTGATAGTTGCAGCATTTATCTACGTTGCAGCATTTATCTACGTTGAACCCCATCCTATTCTCATCTGCCCACTTTTGTAGTCTGTCTAAATCTATTTGCAGCCTCTCTCTCCCTTCAAGTGTGTCCACCTCGCCCCACATTTTAGTGTCATCAGCAAACTTGGACAGCGTGATTTCCACCCCCTCATCCAAGTTGCTGATGAAGATGTTAAACAGTGCAGACCTGAGGACTGAGCCCTGGGGGACCCCACTGCTCACATCTTGCCAGGTTGAGTACCACCCGTCCACCACTACTCTCTGGGTGCACCCCATCAGCCAATTTTTTACCCATCCAACTGTGCAGGCATCAATGCCACAGTCACTTAATTTTTATTGATGAGGATGGGGTGAAAGACAGTGTCAAAGACCTTCTTAAAGTCTAGAAAGACTACGTCCATGGTGACACCATCATCCAAGGATTTAGTTACTTGGTCATAAAAGGCAATCACCAGTCCAGTGGCAGGGGCGGGGACATGACCAGCCTCTTGCCAGAATGTCCTCTTGAGGTGAAGGGGGCAGGGATGAGGGTTATTCCATCCCCCAATCCCTGTCCCTTAGGGGAACCCCAGCCAGGGCTGCCTGACCTGGTGCGAGTGGCAGAAGTGGTGGCAGCCAAGGCTGGCAGACCCCAGCTCTGGTTCCCTGGGGTCAGTCCAGTGGCAGGGGCGGGGACATGACCAGCCTCTTGCCAGAATGTCCTCTTGAGGTGAAGGGGGCAGGGATGAGGGTTATTCCATCCCCCAATCCCTGTCCCTTAGGGGAACCCCAGCCAGGGCTGCCTGACCTGGTGCGAGTGGCAGAAGTGGTGGCAGCCAAGGCTGGCAGACCCCAGCTCTGGTTCCCTGGGGTGAGAAGGGACAGAGAGGGAATAAATCCCCATCTCTGCCCTCTTCACCTCAGGGGGCCATTCTGACCAGCCTCTGGCCACAACCCCACCCCTGCTGCTTCAGCAGTGAAAGGGGAGCAACTCTGACAAGGGCTGCTGTGCCCTGGCCAGGCAGGCCACAGCTGGGCTCTGTGCTGGAGGGACAGGGCAGGGAGGGGGAAATTAAACCTCCTCCCTCCTTCATTCCCTTGAGGCTACTGCTGGGGCTGGCCATGCCCCTCACTGCTCCAGTAATGAGGGGGCAGAAATGCTTGACAGTGGCTGCTCTGCTCCAGCCAGGCACACCCTGGTTGGGATCCCTCCAGCAGGAGAGGGGACAGAGTGGGGAATAAACCCCCTTCCTGCCCACTCCACCTCAGGGGCAATGCGGGGCAGCATCTGGCCACACCCCCGCTTCTGCTAATGCTGCAATGATGGGGGTGGGACCCTGACAAGGGCTGCCTCACTCTGGCCAGAGAGACCCCAGCTCAGGTCCATGCCCTGTGACAGCAGACGAAGGTGGGGATTAAACCCCCTTCCATCTCCATTGGCTTCATGCCACTACTGCTCCAGCAGTGAAGGCGCAGGTGTCTGGCAGGAGCTGCTTCCCTCTTCCTCCCTTCCCCACCTCTTCCCTCTTACCCCCCCCCCCCCCCTCCCCCCCCGCCGGGG
>NW_005842893.1:331200-335610 GCF_000455745.1 Alligator sinensis
CCCCCCCTCCTTCCCCCTGGCTGGGGTCCCTGCTGGCTAGGGTGTGATGGCCAGAAACAAAGGGGTTAATGAGCAAATTATAACAAAAAAAGATTTGCTTCTTGAGAGCATCTAGCAATGGCATAATAGTTAATATTAGCTAAGGCAAAGCTTGCAAGATTGTTTCCCGCAGATGTATCCTGTCTGTCATAAGTATAACCATAATGTTAAAATTAACTGTCTGTACCAATCATAAGACTAACATGGGCCCCAAGAAGCAGAACTAGAAAACAAAACTGCAAACTTTAGCTGACCTAACGGTTCCTGCTTAAATGTCAATATGTAGCAAAACCCCCAGTTTTTCTTTTTTAATACATATTTATATATGATAGATATGCATTCCCTTACCTTCCCCAATTATTTCTGGCTTTTCTTTCTCTCCATCTCTGTTCCCTATAGACAAGCATAAGCAAGCTCAGACTTAGAATAAGCTTTAACATTTTTATTTTGGTAGCAAGTTTTTGGTTTTGGATATTCACTGTTTTATATTGTATTATTATTAGGTTTGTATTGATTCTTACTGTTGTATATTGTACTATTATCATTTTCATATTGATTTTTATTGTTTCATATGGATACTGTATGGTTTAGGCCTGTGTTTGTAAGTGAACCAAAGTAATGTCAAGTTTCCATTTTGTATATCAAGTCTCCATCTTGTGTCCTCTGCCTGTATGAGTCACATACCCATCCCATGTAAAATGGTTCCTGGATGAATAAGAGTGATTGGGAATGATTGAAATACAATGGAAGCAGACCTCTACTAAATGGCCTGTAATGACCAGGCCATCACCTCGCATAGATTCATCCAGGAACCACAGACCTCACCCAGGAACAGAGACAAGAACCCAGCATTTGAAAGACAAAAGACCCTGCAGAACCAGCAACTCTACCATTGTACCCCACCATTACAGACACCCGAAACTGCACATCTCTGCATGAAGCACACATGCTCAGTACGCTAGGGGCTGATCCTTGCCTGGGCATGCCTCCTGTCACTAGGGTTACACAAGGTCTGCCCCTATAAAAAGAGACAATGAAGACAGACCAAGTGGGACGCCCTTTCCATCTGGACCAGAACCGTGCCACACCACCTATCCACCCAGAGGCCCTGCTGGCAACCCCCTTCTGGACAGCACCTACTGGACAAAGACCGCATTTCAGCCTGGATAGGTAGCTATCACCTCCCACCCCCTCTTCAACCAAGGACTTGGACTCTGCTTCTCTTCCCTACCTGGACTCCAGCCCTTCCACTGAGTCTCTTTCTCCTGCTGCCATTCCCTCTCCTGCTTCTGGCTCACCACAACCTCCAACACCTCTCCTGAGCTCCTCTCTGCCTCCAAACCCCCTGTTTCTTTGCCACTGTCTTATCCCCACTGCCTTTTCCTTTTCCCCTGAGCAACCAGGTTTCTGCCTCAGTTTCTTTCCTGGCTCCTCCTTGCCACCACTTATCTGCCCCCCCAATATCTCAGTTGTCTGCCTCAATTTCCAGCCCCAGTCTACCTTAAGTAAACCCAAGCCTCAGTTCCTCAGCCATCTTCTCTGTAGTCTACCAGTTCTAATCCTGGTTCTGGCATCTTTCACTCCCTATACTTTAACTCACTCTCTTTCACCTGAACCTTCCCCCAAATATCCCAGGTATCCTAAGCGCACACATACACACTGTACCATCCAAGTTAGGAACTTACCTGTGTGTATGTGCAGGTGGGTTGTATATGTGGACTGGTGTGTGTGTGTGTGTATATATATATATATATACGTACTATACATATATATATATATATATATATATGGCATTGTATGCATGATATACGAATTAGTGATCTGTGTCTAACTTTTGGGGTGTATAGTGTATGTGCTTGAATTGGTGATAGGTATGCATGTGCCTAGGCTGGTTTGGATGTGTATGTGTCTGAGCTGGTAGTGTGTGTGTGTATCCACCTAACTGATTTGTGTGTTTATATATGTGCAATTGTGTCACACCCTCCTGTCTAACAGCACAATATTGACATCCTGAGAGTTGGCCTGACCCCACAGGGTAACAAAAAAAATGACAAACCTGACTACAAGGTATAATTAACACATTCCAAAAAATTCCAAAAGGAAGTAACGAAGTGGGTTGAATTTAGGTGGAGAAAATGCTAATCTCAGACCCCAAAGTGATGTGGTGTGATTTGCTTATTGGGTAAACCCAAGTTTAGGCAGTAATCTTCTATGATAACTTATAACTCCTTTTAACCCCATAGGGTAACAGCTGTAGGGTAAGATTGTGAGTGGCTCTAAAGCCAACAGATTAGCATAAGGCAAACTATATAGGAACATGCACATCAGATGACCAGTAGGAAGGATGGAACAGAATGGTCATTGCTGTTCCAAGCCCAGACTCCAGACTCCCAGTGTGAGCAACGACCAGATCCTGACTAAGGGATCTTCCCCGGTGCTCCCTCCGACAGCATCAGTCAGGGACACCTGACTTTGCTGGATCAACTTGACGTGTTTCTGGCACAGAGGGACTATCGATAAGTTGCCAACCAAGTGTGAACTCTGTGTCAATTTGTCTGTCTGTTCTTATTATCACTGCCAATTTTTAACTTTTATTGCTTTATTGTCTGTTTATTAGCTTAACCTTTTTATTAACTGTTATAAGTGTAAACCATATTTTGCTGCTAAAACATATTTTTGTTGCTATTTTGCTGCTATAAGTAAAATCTATCTTTACTGTTATAAGTAAAACTTGTCTTTGCTTCACTCCCAGCTCTGCCTCCTTGATCCTGAACCAAACAGCCCAGTGGCTGATACATTTGCAGCGCCCAGTCGGCCTGCACCCAAATTGATACACTCACAGTGCCCAGTTGGCCTGTGACACTAGGGTGGGGGTTTAAATCCCTGTCCAATCATACTCAGCCTTCCAGGGTCTGGCCACATCACAGCTTCCCTGCAGCTGAGGCCTCACTCTAGCACCCCCTGGCTTCTAACCTGGGCCACTGCATTTCTGGAATCAAAAGTGAATGTCTATTCAGTTGCAAATCGGTTCAATCTATGCAGGTTACACTAACCTGCAAACATTGATTCAGTTCAGGATGGGCTTTTTGAATTAGCCCTGGAGTTCCTGCTGCCCTCCCCATGACATAGTGCATATGGCCAACTGCAAATACAATAGCACTGAGAGTGGGCAGTGAGGGCTTTCTGACTCCCTGTGAGCCTTCCACCAGTCCTCCTCGGGCAGGAGGATTGATAGCTCTTGTAAGCCTGTAAAATGCTTTTGTTTATTCTAATTGCATTACAAGAATATAAATCATTGTTCTAATTATTGATACATCCACCATCGTGGATATGCATGTCCGCTGGAAGGAACAGGTCTATGTAATTTATAGTGGCAGGTGGGAAGAAGTACAAGCATGCTGATCAAGCTCCGGCATTTAAATAAAGTTAGAGAAACGTATCAGCTCCAAACACTTAAAGTCCTCCTGATCCAGGCTAATGACTTCCATATTTCACATGCTATTTGATATACAGTAAAACTTGTAAACCGCAGACCTTGTATTCTGCCAGCTTTAAACCTAGTGGTTTTCTAAAAGCTTTTCTAAAGGAAACTGAGCTTAACTCCAGTTCAAATGGAAACAATAAATTAAAGTGTTCTCCTAAACAGAAGACCATAGTTCTTGCATTAGATTCTTCTTAAATAAACCATCTTCTTGCTAAACCATACAAAGCAGGTGTTGCTTGATGGTGGGATTCTATGGGTGAATTTTTTGTTCCATCTGAACTTCCTCCTCCTTTTATCCAGACAATTATATTCATAACCCAGAAGATGTGTTTTGAAGCTGGGGTAACTTTTGATTAAAATACTTTAAAACTCAAGATCAGATTCTCTCCTGTACCAGAGATATCAATACAGGAGAGTATTGAAGGGGTGGCATGGAGCTCATGAGGAGGTATCAGAGAGTCCAGTGCAACGGTTCCCAATATGTTTATATTCTGACTGCACTTTTGGGCTCCCAGCACCACTTCCAGTCTGAATATGACTACTGTGACTGACAAGCTACCTCGCTCTTAAGTTCAGTGACCCCATTTTTGGTCATCCCCCCTAATTTGGGAATTTCTGGCCTCAACCTTGACATGGCTGAGAGCAGCTGCTGGGGTGCTCTTATTGAACCACTGGCACAGAACCTTAGTGAGCCTATGCAAGCTGAAGACAGGTGTAGTAGAATTGTACTATGTGTACTGTGCCAAGTCCCCTTTTGTCCCCCAGCAAACCTTCTATTTAGGTGAGGGATATAGGGGCAGCATTCATAGATTCATAGATTCATAGATGTTAGGGTCGGAAGGGACCTCAGTAGATCATCGAGTCCGACCCCCTGCATAGGCAGGAAA
>NW_005842893.1:335643-345358 GCF_000455745.1 Alligator sinensis
TGGCCATTATTTCTTGTAACCCCCAGGGGCCCCTTGGTGAGTAAAGCCTCACCAATTCCCTTCTGTGCCCCCATGATGCACTTATAGGCAGCCACAAGGTTGCCTCTCAACCTTCTTTTGCGGAGGCTGAAGAGGTCCAGGTGCCCCAGTCTCTCCTCATAGGGCTTGTCCTGCAAGCCCTTAACCATACGAGTGGCCCTTCTCTGGACCCTCTCCAGGTTATCCACATCCCTCTTGAAGTGCGGCACCCAAAATTGCACGCAGTATTCCAACTGCAGTTTGACCAGTGCCTGATAGAGGGGAAGTATCACCTCCTTGGTTCTGTTCAGTGCCATTAGCTTTTCTGATGACTTCGTCACATTGCCGACTCATGTTCATCTTGGAGCCCACTAGGACTCCAAGATCCCTTTCCACTTCCGTGCCTCCAAACAGGTCATTTCCTAGGCAGTAGGTATGCTGGACATTTTTCCTCCCTAGGTGCAGCACTTTGCATTTCTCCTCGTTGAATTGCATTCTGTTGTTTTCCGCCCATATGTCCAACCTGTCCAGGTCTGCTTGTAGTTGTTCCCTGCCCTCCGGTGTGTCCACTTCTCCCCACAGTTTTGTATCACCCACAAACTTGGACAGAGTACACTTCACTCCCTCGTCCAAGTCGCTGATGAAGACATTGAAGAGTATCGGTCCAAGGACTGAGCCCTGCGGGACCCCACTGCCCACACCCTTCCAGGTTGATAACGACCCATCCACTATGACTCTCTGGGTACGAATCAGGAATTATCACTGTTCTCCCTGGTGTTATTCCAGAGCTAAGGAAATGCCAGAGGTGTAGGACAGAAATTCAGCTGTGGCACAGGGACTTCTGTATTGCAGCATTTGAAGAGCAGTCAGAAGATGGAGTGTTTTTCACCAAGATGGATTCATATCAGCTGGTAAAAGGTTTAATGCTGACAAGAGGGAGCACTTCACTAGCTGGTTGGAGGCTACTAGTAGCAGTTACAAGCTTAGCATAGGATTTAAAAAAATAAGGGAAAGGTTTTTGCTGTGTGCTTTCTGCACATTCTATCATTTTAAGGGCCTTCAACATTTTTTCCTCCTAATTTTAACTCTGGAAGTCATATAGCGCACAATATGCACCATAGATCCCATGGGGTCTCAGTTGCTTTGAGCTTACTCCCCTTCTCTCTAGCTAGGCCTGTCTGCCGCAAAAAAGCAGCAACTCACTAACTGGGGCTTGGCTCCAAAGCTCTAGCTCTCAAAACTCACTCAGGCTTATGTGCCCTCTCTGGTGCTGGGGTCCGCTCACCTCCAAATACTGCGCCCTCTCTGGTGCTGGGGTCCGCTCACCCCCAAATACTGTGCCCTCTCTGGTGCTGGGGTCCCCATGCTGCAATGGGCTCCCAATGAGCCCTCCTCCTTCCCCAAATAGTCTCAGTCTGGTCTTCCAGATTATTAACATCCAACACAAAACTTCTATGGCCATACAATGAAAAAATGATAATAAAAAAATAGGGGCAGTAACATGCCTGCTTACTTTAGATGATCATGCCTCTGATTCACAGCATGGCATACTCTTCCAAATGAGGCTGCGGCCATGGCACCATGGTCATTAGAAGTTCCCTTCTCTGCTGTCCCTCTGGCCTTCTCCACTTGCTGTTTATAGGGTTCTGGCCTTCCCCTTCCTGTCACCTGACTGGCTGGCAGGCCTGAGCCTTAACCCCTATCTGACATGAGCTTGCCCAACCCCTACCTGACCAGCCAGCCATGACTGGAAGGTTCTAGATTTAAAGGGACCACCCTGTCTCTTGGTAACAGGGCTAAGGTTCCCTGTTACACACCACCCTCTCTTCTCTTTTGTCCGGCTTGGGCACCGCTATGATGGGCACCGCTACGATGGGACTCCGCCAGTCACTGTGGGACTCGTATATGATGCCCTTCTCCAGCATCATCTCAATCTCTGTTTGTATCTGTCTTTGCAGTAGCTGTGGAATCCATCTCCAATTTTCACGGATCACCTGGCCTGGATGGGTTTTTATTCGATGTACCACACCCTGAGCTTCCTCAGGGGTTTCCTGGAACACATCCCTATATTCCCTGACTAGCTTGGCAGCCTATCTTCTCTGATCTTCAGATAGATGCTGGGCCAGTTCTACGTCACCCGGGCCCCTTCCCTCTGTCAAAGAGAGCCCAAATTCTAATTCCTCAGGATGAAGGGCTAGGTACTTACCCTCTTGTTCTTCCCACTTCTTCAACATATTGATGTGGTATATTTGCTTCTGTGGCCGTCCACTATGGGGAGCTCCTGCATTGAGCCTCCCACCTCACTACGCCCATCCACCTTCTGGACTCCACATGACTCCCCAGGGGCACCTATGCACTGGCAGACCCCCTTTTGAGCCCCACCACAGAGTCCGGGGGTAACGTGCTCCCACCACCCCGAGAGGGGACCTTCTAGGTTCTGAATCCTCGGGGAAACGCAGGCCTAATAGTCCTACAGGTACTTGACCCAATACAAGCACTTTGGGCTTCTCCCCAAGTTGGGAGCCAAAAAGGATAGTCTCCCTTAGTCCGCAGACCTAAGGGGCCTCCTAGGCATAATTAAGCCCACCCCTCAATAAGTCTCCTACACCAGCCACAAAGGAGAACTTTATTGGTTACAAAGGGTAGGGTTAGAATAGGGTAACAGGTAGAGCACTATCAAGGGATTACCATTGAGCAAAACAGTCTGACTGAGGTAGCTGTTTGATACACAAATGCATCACTGTGAGCTGACTAGCTCTCTAGAAATAATTACAAGTAACATCCAGAATATGGTAGAGATCTGGCTCGGAGATTTCCAGAGAGAATGCATTTCAGTTGGATCAGACTCTCTCCCTGTGTCCTGGTGTTTGGGCCATGCTGGTAAAATGGCTTCTCTCCTCCTTCTCCGTGGACTAGGCCCTTGTATAGCCTTTCTAACCTCAGCAGCTCAGTCCAATAGAATCCAGCAGTGTTGGCAACTAGCCAATGTTACCAGATTTGCCCATTACTTTGGGGTGTGCTCATTTATTAAGGATACATTTCTAGGGTTTTGGTAATTCTGTCAATGTGCTGCTTGTGTTACTTGTGTTTCTATACGGAGCTGTATATCTCCCTTATGCAAGTCCTCACCCCCCCAACGAAGCTATCTTGCAGGACTCAGTCTCAATGGGGCTGGGTTCCTCCAGTCACCAAATCAGTCATACACACAAACTCACACAAATTAACGTGACACGCCTGACTCAGCCGGGTTGATCAGCATGGACAGGCTGACACCCACATATGCCAAGAATCAGTTCATCAGAGCAACAGTAAACTGCAGTCAGACACAAGCACACAGGTGAACAGAATCCCTCTGAATCCGGCTGGGTGTCCAGCTGACACCCTCATGGGCCAGCATTCAGTTCATAAGGGCACGTCTGAGTCAAACTGGGTCAATCAGCCTGTACAAGCTGATCCCCTTATGTGTTTCAAACTCAGCACGTCCCAATCTTTGGCCTCTTGATGAGCAGACCCCACAATAATTTGGGCTTCACAGGGATCTTTAGCATAGGTAAAAGAAGCGTTGCTGCAGAGCACGGGAAGAAAGAGAAGCAGAGAAGGAAAAATATACACAACTACTACCAGTTTGACTATAAAAGTTATTTATTGCTAAGCATATGAAATATATAATAGCACTAGTAGTAATAGACATGCAAAAGAAAAACAAACACAAACAATGACAATACTACCCTGGTTTCACTAAGTATTTGGGGAAACTTAGCTCAAGCTTAACTGATACAGTTCAGGTTCAGAAGTTTATGCCTAGAAAGAAGACAGAGAACGCTGGGATCTCACCTAGTCCACGGTACTCACAACAGTGTAAATCACTGTCTTTTCTCTTGACAATGGGTTATCTGGTTTGGAACATCTCAAGAAATTGATTAATAATCAGGAAACACATAAGGTTAGGGAGTACCCAGACACTTGGAAGCCAGCTTGAAATTCCTACGGATAGCAGATATACTGATGGAATATCTCATGGTTTCTTCAGGGGGTGCTCATAACCTTTTGTGGAGAGGACTCCCACCAGTCGTCTCGGGAAAGATATGACAACACCTGGGATTAGGGCTCCAGCAGGCTGGATGCTGTGATGAACCCTTAACCATTGTTCAAATGTTGCCCATACCCCCTCTGACTCGGTCTCTTGCCTCAGCATTCCCTAACCCGGCAACCGAGTTTTAGTCAATCAAGTTTAAATAGGCCTCCCATAGTGGGACTGGGGAATGTACGGCCCGAGATGCCTATTAAACTCAGAGGTGTGTGTGTGTGTCTGGGGGGTGAAAAGTGCTTAGTAAATCCAGATTAGAACTGGTCTGATAAATGCTGAGCTGGGTGTGTGTGAACATGGGTTGATTAGCATTTGGAGCACAGATTCCCCATCATGTAGTGCTCCCCTGCTTCTCTGGTCCCAGCATTCACTGCAGTCTCTGCTTCAGGCTTTCTGTTCTCCATCTCTCATGTAAATGAATGGTCATCTGGTTCCATCTCGGATGCAAATGAGACCTAGGGCAGTTGTTTCACTCTTGTCACCCTTATCTGGAGAGTTTTAGGTGTGTCTCTCACTGCATCTTAATCAGTTTCTTTGGGGGGCGGGATTCTTTGTGAGTCAGACAGGCTGCGTCCTGGGCCCCAAGAACACAGAGCTGAGACGTAACACCAACCAATTTAAAAAGCATCACTGGTTACCTGGGCAAAAGAGCAGGGGCTTTTCCCTCCCCAACCCAGGTGACCAAAGGGACCACATCCTAGGTACCAAGCTTTTGTAACACAGGCAGGGAGGAAAATCCCCCTCCCTTAGGAATTCAACCCGAGTGTCCCAAGCTGACCAGGGCAGATTTCTGGAGAGAGACACAGACAGTGTGCATTTCTGCCACAGCTTCTATTTTTGTTTATCTGTCTGATACACCTCATAGTCTACGGGCCCCACTTGGCGTATAATTTCATAGGGTCCCTGCCACCGGGCGAGTAACTTACTCTCGTAGTCTGGCAATAGACCCAACATGCAGTTCCCCAGGTCAAACATCCTTTCCCATGTGCCTCAGTTATAATGCCTCACTTGCCATTGCTGGGCCTCTCTGAGATTTCCTACAACCTCACTCCAAGCTGTTCCCACAGTTGTATTATGTATTGGCTCAAGTTCTGATCTTTACTATGCTGCTCTTCCCAACTCTCTTTAATTAAATCCAGGATGCCCCTTGGTTGCCAGCTGTATAATAGTTCAAAGAGTGAAAATCCCGTTGAGGCCTGGGGTGCCTCCCTTATGGCAAATAACAAAGGTGGTATCATTTTATCCCAATTCTGAGGACTCTCAGCCACAAATTTCTTTAACTTGTGCTTCAATGTCTGATTAAACTGCTCCATAAGCCCATCTGTTTGGGGATGATACATTGCTGTCTTTAGGTGTTTAATTCCCAAAGCTTTACTCACTCCTTCGAACACATGTGATGTAAAATTCATCCCTTGGTCTGGCAGCAGTTCTCTATGGAGTCCTACTCATGAGAATATTTTCAATAACTCATTCACCACCTTTGTAGTGGACACTGTCCACATCAGCACGGCCTTTGGGTACCTTGTTGCGTAATCCAGTAAAACTAAAATATACTGGTTTCCAGTTCTACTTCTGGGAAGTGGCCCCACGATGTCCACCACCACACACTCAAAGGGAACCTCCACCAAGGGCATTGGAATTAAGGGAGCTTTTGGAGGGTGTCTTGGGTTCACCTTTAGGCACACGTGACATGAAGCGCAATACCTCACCACTTTCCATAACAGTCCTTGCCAAAAAGATCTTGCCTGGATACAGGCTTCTGTTTTGTCCCTGCCCAAATGGCCACCCATAGGGAGCTCATGGGCCACCTTCAATAGAGCCCATTGATATTGCTGAGGTACCAGAAACTGTATGACCTCCCCCCCTTCAGGCTTTCCTTGCTCAATTTGATACAGAAGGTCATTTCTTACCTCAAACCTCAGCGTTGTCTTTATCAGTTCTGGTCATAATACCCCACCATTTTGTTGAGCCAGGTGTTCCTGTAAAGCATACTGAAAATCTACTTCCCGACTCTGTTCCAACTGGAAATGTTTGTCCTCCCACAAATGTGTGACATCCACCTCCTTTCCGGTCTCTTCTTCGGGTGCGGGTTGTTCAGTTTCACCCGTGAACCCCTCAGCCCCATGATTACCTTCTCATCCAGTCTTGGGCTTTCTAGCCTCCCAGGGCCTCCAACAATGACTTTCTCTCCCCTTGGTCCCCTCTTTCTGCATCACACTGGCTATCTCTGTCAACAACTCTGGCCAATCACAGCCCAGTATCACTGGGTAGGGTAAGCACTCCGTGACCCCAACTAACATCTGGAGGGTCCTATCACCTACTTGTAGAATGGCCCCTTACTCTGTCCACTTCTATGGGATTCCCCACACTGGCATTGCACAATTATGTGGTCTGCTACTTCTCTCTCTCTTGCCAGTAACACATCGCTCTGCACCATGGTCTGTGATAAGCCTGAGTCCAGCATAGCCCATAGTCTTTTCCCCTCCTTTTTCACCTCCACCATCAATGCAGGCGGCTCGTCTCCTGCCTCAGAGTCAACTCTGGCCCTGTAGCCACACATCCCCACCTGGATCATTGATAGCAGGTGGATGCTCCCGGTCCTGTTGGCTACCAGTGCCCTTTGTCTTGGGGCTTGATCCTCTAGGCCTTGTATTATTTGTTGTAGCCAATCCAAGACTTGCTGCTGTGATTCCAGGTCTGGGACTAGCGTCTGCTCTCATTTCTCTGGCTTCTTTATGGACCCAAGGGTTCTTTCCCTCATACAGGTGAACCAATGCCTTATGGTGCATACTGTCATATGAAAGTTTCCCGGCCAATACACCATTGTAACAGGGGGTCTACTTGGAGGGCCGATTTTCCCTTGGCCCGCCCACCTGTTTCTGGATCGACCGCCTGCCTTCTCTCCTGCCACGTCTTGTTGTCAATTAATCAATGATCATAATTAGGCAGGAGGCTGCCCATTTTTTCACCCCGATGCCAGGGGGTACTATCTGCAGCTCTGTTCCTCCCCTACACCACAGCCCAAGCCTCGCAGATTGTATTTATAAATTGTTCTTTATGTTGGGGTCTCAGCCACTGTGGGCTTTCTCTCTAACTAGGCCAGTCCACCACAAAAAAAAACAAACCCCACTAATCAGGGCTTGGCTCCAAGGCTCTAGCTCTCAAAACTCACTCGGGCTTCTGTGCCCTCTCTGGCCTTGGGGCCTACTCACCCCAAATCCTGCACCCTCTCTGGTGCTGGGGTCCACTCACCCCCAAATACTGTGCCTTCTCTGGTGCTGGGGTCCGCTTGCCCTGAATACTGTGCCCTCTCTAGCACTGGGGTCCACTTACCCTGAATACCCACCTTCTCTGGTGCTGGGGTCCCCATGCTGCAGTGGGCCCCAAGTGAGGCCTCCTCCTTCCCCAAATAACCTCAGCCTGGTCCTCCAGATTATTAACATCCAACACAAAACATAGGTTTCTATGGCCATACAATGAAAAAATGATAATAAAAAAATAGGGGTGGCAACATGCCTGCTTACTTTAGGTGATCATGCCTCTGGCTCACAGTGTGGAATACTCTTTTGGACGAGGCTGTGGCTGTGGCACCATGGTCATCGTGAATCCCCTTCTCTGCTGGCCCTCTGGCCTTCTCTACTCGCTGTTTATAAGGTTCTGACCTTCCCCATCGTGTCATCTGACTGGTTGTCAGGCCTGAGTCTTAACCCCTACTTGACCAGCTGGCTGTGACTGGAAGGTTTTAGATTTAAAGGGACCACCCTGTCTCTTGGTAACAGGGCTAAGGTTCCCTGTTGCACCCTGATTTGAGCTGAATCTAAATCTGAATCAAATATGGCCTGTTTTGCACACCCTTAATGCTTATACAATGTCTTCCAATGGCCCTTCTATCTATTAACACTAGTACAGCCAACACCAAAGCCAGATTTGAGCATTGTTGGTCAGAGAAAGAAATATTTAAATATTTTAAATATTAAACATAATCATGATTGCATAGTTTGCTCCAAAATGTCTCCAAAACTTTGGGCACTCTGCACACTTGATGCCAATGTTGCACAAATCCAATCTGTTATTGAGTTTTTTTATTCTCCTGTTGTGCTTTTTTGTCACACTCACGTGTCCTCTTCTCCTATGAATGTGCTTGTCTAATTCCCAATAATGTTTATTGCAATGATCCATATACATGAAATGGTAAAATACTCATTGACTTTGTTCCATGCAATGGGACTTGGATCGCTGCTAGAAAGTGATCAAAGCTCATTAAGTAGGTAACATATTGAAATCTGGGCTGGACTGTCATCATAAGCTGACATCAGAACTCATATCCAGACCACTGCTGATAATAGGTCAGATTTACACTAAGGCCAGATTTATACTACAATTTCTTTCTGGCATACTCATGTCGGTAAGGAGTATGAAGCAATTCCATCTTTCTCCAGTATAACTATGCTGGAAATGCCCAATCCCAAGTAGACCAATTTATAGCCAGAAAAATGTCTCTAGGTTGAATACTGGGGTGGCAATGTACCACCACGGGCTCAAGAGGAGGCGAGGAAAAACCACAGAGAGCACAAAGCCCAGAAACAGACCCCCTGAGGGGGGAACTTACCTCCAGCAGATGTGGCGGGGGAGGAGCCAGGACCGCGGCAGCAGCCACAGCTGCAGCTGCAGCCGCGCAAGCCAGCATTATGCTGGCTATTTAAGCAGCTGTTCCACAAGTGGGAGGCAGCCGGCCCAATTGCGGTGGCCGGCATGGCCGCTGCAGGAAGGTTTAAAAGCCCCAACAGAACCCATGGGGAGGGTGAGCCAGAGGGAGAGAGAGTTGGCTGGCAGCACGTCCGGTGTGCTGAGGGTCCTGCCGGGAAGAGGCACTCCGTAACCTGTGCAGTACTGGCAAGCGAGGCAGGGGAAACCTTTGAGCCCCTGACTGAGGCAGAGCAGGGGAAGTACAGCAGCTCCCTGCTGGAGGCAGGCCAGGAGAGACAGGCACTTCCTCTGGAAGAAGTAGAGCAGGGGAGGGGTTTGGAGTCCACTGGAGGCCACTGGGGAAGAGGAGGTGGCTCCACATCCCACTCCTCCCCAGGAGAATATTATTTCTGAAGACAATAGGGAGAAAAGAAAATATAGGAAAGGAGGGAAGTCCAAAGGATAGAGAGAGAAGGGACACAAGCCAGCTAAGTTATTCAGCTGCATGCTCTTCCCTCCAACCGAGGCCTACTGCAGGGCAAGCCCGCAAGACTGAGGCTAACATCGGACCAGCACGTGACCGGTTGGCGAGTGGATGGGGTGTAGGGGAGGCGGAGCCCCGTGGAACATCACGCCTAACAACTATGAGTACAGCCGTGTCGGGGAGCCCCTCTGGGAAGATCTTCACTGAAACCCTCTCGTGAGAATTTAAAGCAAAGTCATGGCAGGCGAGTCAAGGGGAGGGGCTACCTTACGACAAGTGGTATCACAAGTGGAAAGGGATCTTGGAGTCCTAGTGGACTCCAAGATGAACATGAGTCGGCAGTGTGACGAAGCCATCAAAAAAGCCAATGGCACTTTATCGTGCATCAGCAGATGCATGACGAATAGGTCCAAGGAGGTGATACTTCCCCTCTATCGGGC
>NW_005842893.1:345819-346897 GCF_000455745.1 Alligator sinensis
ATGCAGGGGGTCGGACTCAATGATCTATTGAGGTCCCTTCCGACCCTAACATCTATGAATCTATGAATCACCCATAAGGCAACAGACATCACAAATAGTTTACATTGTTTGGGGAGCTATTTAATTATGCCAGACAAAGAGTGCTTTTGCCAGCATGAACTATGTTTCTACTAACAGGCTTTGCAGTACAGTAAAACCTCTGTAATGTAGACTACCTCTTACATTTTGCAGAAAGTGCACCCCAGGCTTTATTGGGAAGCATTCACCCAACTGTGACACATCTTGCTGAAGGAAGAACATTTGCCACACTGGACAGCATCACTATCATGTTGGTCTGCATTTCCATTGTCTTATATTCCTTCTTGAAAAGAACTTGCCTCATGGGCTAAGTACAGACAGTCAAAAAGCCCAAGGCTGAATCAATTCAATCTTCACAGGTTAGTCTAAACTGCATAGATTGAACTGATAAGCAAATGAACAGACCTACACTTTTGATTCTGGAAATGCAGCCACATGCCTGCAGTGGCCCAGGACAGAGACCGTGGGGTGCTAGAGCATACCTCCCTGCTGGGCTGGAGCAGGCAGCTTGGGCCAAGGCTAACCTGCCCACCCTGTGATTGTGGGGGTTGCGAGATGGGTCCAAAGCACCCTGGGATGCTGAGGGATTATGAATTAACTTGAATATGGAGGGGATCGGGGACACAAGTTTAGTAAATTGATTTAACCTAAATCAGTTAAGTCTGATACTGCACCTGTTGAGCCCCAGCTCAAGTCTGGGATCGTGCCCGGTATGCAAAGGCCAATAAAGATACTAGGGGTGAAAGTATAAAGAAGATTTATTGCCAGCAATAAAAGGTGCAAGCGGAATAATTTCACGTAACAAGCACACAGATTTGTATTCTAAGCATCTTTTATACAGAGGTTTTAGACCTTCATAAGCATTCTTGTTTGCTAATTGGTTATAAAGAAGTGACGCAAGGAGTTCTTTACTGAGCATGTCTCTATACCTGTGTTTTAGCTATGTATCTCATTTACATACATGTATGTTTCATTAGCATACTTTCTCCCCACCTAGGGG
>NW_005842893.1:353546-384875 GCF_000455745.1 Alligator sinensis
GTACCCATCTCAGGGCTGCCTTCCCGGTTCTGACCGTCCAACTTACCTGGGATCCAGGGATCTGTTCTTAGTCCTCGTCCTCACAGGGGAAAAATCACTGGTCTTGGACTCGGGCCAGACAGAATACTTACAGAGATAATCCCAGGCACGCGTACTGACGGTAGGCCTTATGCCCTTTCTACCCTCTCACCCAGGTGCCTGTTACTGGTACTTTCACTCTATGGCGTTGCACCGTTAGGCTACTGCCGCCTCAGCGATCCAGCTCCCCCTGAAGCAAAAGTCTCACTGGGAAAAGAGATCCCGGGGCGCGCCTGACATTTGATAAGGAGGAGCTGTCGTCTGGTCGTCAGTTAGTCCTAGCAAAGCTTATCTAAAGCAGTCCCATCTGGGGTGCCAAAAACTGTTGAGCCCCAGCTCAAGTCTGGGATTGTGTCTGGTATGCAAAGGCCAATAAAGATACCAGGGGTGAAAGTATAAAGAAGATTTATTGCCAGCAATAAATGGTGCGAGCGGAATAATTTCACGTAACAAGCACACAGATTTGTAATTCTAAGCATCTTTTATACAGAGGTTTTAGACCTTCATAAGCATTCTTGTTTGCTAATTGGTTATAAAGGAGTGATGCAAGGAGTTCTTTACTGAGCATGTCTCTATACCTGTGTTTTAGCTATGTATCTCATTTCCATACATGTATGTTTCATTAGCATACTTTCTCCCCACCTAGGGGCATGATTTTTAGTATTTTAATGAGCTCTTTGACCCAGTCCTCTGATTCTGCTTTTGTTTTCAAGCCTCCTTTATCTAGGACTGTCTCCTCCTTATCATTGCAGATGGGCATTTGTCACATAACATTCACTTTTGCTTGGGCTTTGCATAGTAGTTTCTAGGTCAAACCTCACACACCCATCCAGTTTATCTTAAGCTGGTTTTGGCCATTTTGAAAGTGGTTTATATGCACTGAACTTCTGTTGTGTTACAGATTTGAACTGGTTTCTGATCAGCTGATGTGTAATTTCTGTCCCAAATCATGTACATTGATAGGAGTCTCCAAGAACAGTTCTTCTTTTCATCCTGTCCCTTCATTTGCGTGCTGGGGTGGGAAACCAACCCAACTCCTCCTAATTGCATCTGCAGATGGATTAGCTTTCTTCAGTGGTACAACAAATTGCCTTTTGATAAGGGATTCAAATGAATGCGTGTATATTCAGTTGGAATTATATGTTTACATCTGTTTGATTTGGGGCTTATTTTAATGAACTGCAGGAACTTAATACAAACATGATATCTTATCATGTCAGTCGCTTAAAGAGTTTTGCACTGAGGGGAAAATGCTGCAGTTTTCAAAAGAGCTTGTGTGCATGTGTTAAAGACAGGGAATAATAAGTGTTTTATATTTCAAATGGAAAGCACTGGTGCCTATCTAACATCCCTAGTCAAGGGATCCCACATACTGGGATCATCATATTGTTGCCAGAGCAGTCTCTTAATATTACACGTAAGTGACCACCTTGTCCATGTTCAGTACAAGTGTGAACAAGGGCTGATATTGTACTTCCAATTGTGCTGAAGCAGAGAAACATGGAGTTCATGGAATCATTCCTCTCAGTGGTGCAGAAGCCATCATGTGAAGGTGAGACAGTATTAAGGTGCAGTTTTGGGCCGTTCAATCTCTCTTTTCAGGAGCCATGACACTAAAGTATGGTAGCTTAGCTTGCTTCTTCTTGACTGTTGCTGCTTAGAGCCTTGTTACACCTTACACTGTTATCCATGCAAATATTGATCAGCATTATGTAACTTAAGCTTGGAGCAGTCCTACATTGAGTCCAGCAGGGGCCTGGAGGACTGGAAGGTTAAGAATCCCCCCCGCTCATTCTGTGCTTCCCCATTGCCCCCTGCCCCTCTAGGGCTCCCTGGTGCCCCACTTACCTCTTGGTCCCAGGGCATTATTTACTCATGGCTGCCTGCAATGTCTGTCCCAAGGGAAAAGACAAAGATGGGTTAACCTGCCTGCCTAGCCACTGCTGTGACCAGAGTGCTGCTCTTCTGGCCCAGAAAGCAGCAGCTGAAACAGCAGTGGTAACCAGGCAAGCAAGTTTAATGCTTCCCTGCCTGCTCCCTGGGACAGATAGCACAAGCAGCGACAAGTAAGCAGGGGGCAGCGGGAGAGTGAGCAGGAATCTGGGGTGCTGGGGAGGGTGGGAAGAGGCAGTGGGCCTGAACTGGGTCAGTGTGGGAGGGGGGTGGGCTGTTTACACTAAGGTGTCACCTAAAGCAACTACACCTTAGTGCAACAACAGCTGGGTAGCACAGATCAGAGATAATCCTGCCCTGAAGTGGCATAACTTTGAGCTGCATAACGAGTTCTTAAAACCAGTTTCAGGTGTTAATGTGCAGACAGTCCAGGGGGTAAGAGCTCCAGGAGCCACCCAAAATTTCAAACTAGCACTAACATCAATCAACATTTGTGCAGCTCATAGTGTAAAGTGTAACAAGGTCTTTATCGAGTGAACAGAGGCAGAGGCCCAAGAGAGAAATTAGGCAGCATTTCATTCCAAAAGGAAACATGGGTTGAAAAACCTGTAGCAAAGAATCAGAATTTAAGAACTGTATTTTCAATTGAATGATAGAAGGCTAGTGAATAGGGGAATTAATCTAAAGTGAGTCTAGTCATTACTGAACTGTGGATCAACTTGATCCAGGAAAGCAGGTCAACCTGTGCTCAACTTTCAGCACATGAGCAGTTCTGCTGAAATGAACAAGAATGTGCTTTGATCCTCATGTGATTTGTGCTTTGTGTGATGCAGTTCAGTACATGCAAAAATCGTTGGCTGGATTAAAGCCTCACTGCCTCTCCCTGTGCTATGAGGTCTTTCCTTTTTTTTTTTCTTCCTTTTTTAAAAATAATTACCTACAGTTGTGCTAAAGCATCAGTAACCTGGTAAAAGCCATTAGGAGAATCACTGCAAACCTTAATAAGTTAAAATTTAAGCTTACATGAGGCTTCATTAAGCATTTGAGTTATAGTCACTATAAAAAGCACATTTCTCTTTTGTAACAGGAATATTTGTGAGGTGAGCAAATTAATTATGCACACAGCATAGAAGTTTTGACCTGTCATTCCTCTCTGTGATTACAGTGCCTACCCTGTTCTTTATCTCAACATTTTGTCATCCGTAGGTCAAAAAAACAATCAAAAGCTTCAAAAAATATTCTTAAATGGAGGCACTTAGTAATCAAAAACAGGATCAAACAAGGCATAATTTTAAAGATAGGGCTCCACTGCATAAGAAGCAAGAGCAGCAAAAACTTAGCAGTAAGTCTACTAGCTCACTCCTTTCACTTGACAATCCCTAATAAACAGTTTCAGAAGGTATGCATGGCCCATGGAGTTCCTGCAATTTTGTGGTCACCAGCCAGTTTATCAGCAACACAAAACATATCCAAACATACCCCTCATCATATGAGAGATGAAGGCCTATTACTAATGGAAAGGAAAGCTCAAAAAGTGTGATGTACCATGTACTCTAAGCAACTCACCTCTGACACATAATGCCAACAGCCAAGTCACAAAGTTGTTAGTCCCAAATACCAGTTCTTGTCATGTCCTAATGATAAAGGTGTATTTTTATAAATTCCCCTTGCTTCACTGGAAATATAACTCTTCTTCAGCTCTTTTCCCTAAGCTGTAGTTTGTATAACTAACATTTACTAAATGAAATTATGGAAAAGATGTAGATGCTGTATTTCAGTACATCTAATAGCGTGATAGTTGGCAGAAATCATGGACTGTACCCAAAAAGACTTTAAGATGTTCTTGGTTGAAAGGCACTGAATAAAATTAAGAAAATATTTATATATGCTTCTATTTTTGTTTTTTAGTTTTTACTTCTTATGCGTATCCACTTGTAACTTGGGGCTCTCCAATCACTTATTTACTTCCTTTTCAAGGACCCTTTAGATAAAGCTGAGACCTTTTCTATATACAGAGGATGAGTCTACACATGCTCCTGACTGCAAGGTGGTGACAAGTACTAAATGACTGTGCAGTATTTGCTGGTACTGTGCAGTCCTGGTGGTGCAAGGGTTGTTTTCAACCTTACTGCTCAGTAGCAATGAGTGGTGTCATGACTGGTTAGTGCCTGCAGATGCTACATTGCCATAGCAACAAGCTAATATCAGAAAAGGTTCTGAGATCAAGTTTCCATTTAATTGACTACATTTAACTCCAGAGACAAACTTATTGGCTACAGTGACGTAGCATCTCGTGTAGACACACTCAGAGGAACTGGGAGAATCAGCTTTCTCTCTAGGTCACATACAACAGTTAATGTAAAATGAATTGCAGCACAAAGCAATAGAGAATACTGCTTGCTCTCGTTTCCCTCCCAGTATATTTTCTGGGTATATTTTTGTTCAATGAGGGCCTAACCCAAAGTCCATTGAACCCAATGCAAAGACACCTACTTTTAGAAACAAATGTCATGGCCCAAATTTTATTCCAGCTATTAGGTACATAAAATGAATTTAGATGCCTAAGTGAGATCCTATTCTAGCCTGCTTGAGACCCTCAAAAACTGTTAATACAAAAGATGGGTGGGTTCTTCTCCTCCTCACTGCTTTTTTATGACTCAATCTTTAGGCTAAATCAATACAGTAAAGGATTTTCAGAGGCTCAAGCAAGGCAGAATAGAATTGTGCTTAGGCATCTAAGTCCACTTATGGACATAATAAATGAAACAGAATCTGGCCCTGTGTGTTCAACATTATCATCCTTCCCTAATGATCTAGCCTGCTGTATTGCTGATTTCCAATTAGCCCTTTCCTTCCCTTTGAGTTCATCCTCCCTGCATTTCAATGTTTCTTTGAAGAAACAGCCAGTGTCCTTGCGTTTGTGTCTGAAAGACACTACAATGAATGAATCTGGATTAACTGAGAAACTCAAAAAGGTTCTGAGATTAAGTTTCCATTTAATTGACCACATTTAACTCCAGACAAAATGCAAAAGCAACAAGAATGAAAATCCTAGACATGTGTCAATCACACTTGCAGTAACTAAATGCGCCTGCAGTTACCCATTGTATTACTCATACTGTGAGCATAGCTGATTATTTTTAAAAAGACGCTGTGCACATAGAGTTTGCTGTCAGGTTCTGAGTTGCCATTCAGTACTGGGCACAAATCTAACCTTTACCTGGAGTGACTTTTCATTGACAAAGTTAAACAAATTCTTCCTGAGTCATGATATGAAGGAAAAATCTTGATTTTGATCCACCTAAGATAATATATTTCCCCCCAAACTCATTTTAGACCTAATTTCCACAATCATATCTAGAATCAGAGAGTTCAAGTCTCACATGGAGTAAATTAGTATTATTCTGCTGAAGTCTATGGAGCTACACAGCTTTATATCAGTTGAGGATTTACCCTTCTACATACAGCAGACGTAACTATGAGGCACTTGTACATGTGACGAGTGGCACTTGTATATGTGACAAAAATTTCCCTTTTGTGCGGCTTATTGGTGCCACATTTACATGTGCATGAATTTCTGATGATTTAAATGAGTTGCATTGTCATAAGCCAGGCTTGTCCAACATGCAGACCTCCGAGCTGTTTTCTGAGACCCGAGATGCTGCGACGGGAAATGAAAATAAACACTGTACTTTCATTTCGGGGGGGTGATGTGATACTGCTTCCTGTGAGGTCTTTGACTACGGCTTGCTTGCCCACTGGGTGATAAAAAGTTCATGATCTGGCCTCACCTTCAAAAAGGTTGGACACCTTTGTCATAAGCTAATCTCCATTCCAATGTAGTTTAGCTTGCAACAATGCAACTTGGAACGGTGCAGCCATTAATCTGTCACGTGTACATATTAATTCACTGAATGGCAATGGCATGTAGTGAGCCCCCTTGACCATCGGTGTTGCTACAATTTTTGTGTAGTGAGCCCCCTTGTCCACCAAGTGTTGCTACAATTTGCAGGTATTTGTGTGTAATGAATGTTTTAGGACACCAAGTGTAGCTGCAGAGCCTGATATGAATCAATCTTCTGCTGACCTTATTATTTTATTAAATAAAAATTCAAAGAAAGTGATCTGTGGTTGTTGTCTCCTATTGCACTTGGTGTGAAAGGGCCCCAGGGTGTGTTGGCGAGTTGCAGATCAGGGTGATCCTGGGCTCTTTTGGAGATTGATCAGTGCCTGTTGTATGTGCTCCCCTCTCGGTTATCAGGGATAATGCGGTGCATGGTGTACCCTGACCCCCTCAGTGCTATTATAGAAATACCACACAGTGAATCATGCTATTGAATGCTGGTCACCTAACTTGGGGGTTAATGCTGTGAGTGATGTTGCAAAACCACTCAATGGAATTAAAATGACCTGTGTCAGCAAAAGGTGTATCCTATCCCCTACTCTAGGACTTGGGGTACTGCACGGAATTAATAATCGATAGCCTGATTTATGTGGGCTGCTGAGCGTAGTTTTATTTGCCATTAAAAGCAGGAGGATGTGCCCATCCTCAGGTTGGTGGACACTAGCTTGCAGGCATCATAACTTTTTTTTTTGGTGTACAGAGCCCCTCCTAAAGCCAATCTACATTTCCAAGAAGAAGGTGGACACTTTTCCTGGTTCACCCTGGTGACTGAGGCTTGAGGCACAAGCCAGACCTGAGGCTTATGCCTGCCACATGCTGGGGAGGGAACAGGTGGATTCCCAGGCAGGCACACGGGCACTTGGCCAGGGGCCCCTGGGAGCAGTGTCTTGACATATAGGTCACTGTGTATCTGGCTCTTATGGTATGCATGGACATGGATTTTTTGGGGTGCAGGGATGGTGGAACAGGGCTTCTCCCATGGCTGCTGTGCCATGCCTGGTATAAAGAAATCTGACCCTGCTAAGCAAACACACCACTGACTGGTGCCAAGAATTGCAACAGCAGGTGAGGGCTAGCCAAGTTGGATGGGTTCTGGTCCGAGCATTTAACACCTCATAGGAGTTTAATGGATCCCCAAAATTCACTGGGCTACTTTAATGTTCTCTTTTGAGAGACTCAGAGAAGCAGTTCTTGGTCAAACAGCCAAGAAGCATATATGGACTGCCCCAGAGGACATCCAGCCACCCCAGCCATGGATTCCAGGCAATCAAGCACCTTGTGCGTGGCAAGGAGGCCTGAGTATTGCCATCCTCCTATTCTCTGTCTCACTCCCCCCCCATATTGATTGACACAGTGGTGATGCTTCCACCACTCACTGTCCCACCCCAAATGCTCCCCCCCAAACTGACAGCTCTGTCCACACCTCCTTTTACCACCCCTGCTTCCCTCCACCACTCCCACCCCATGTCCCCCCTCCAACGCCCCTCCCACTGCAATACTGGGAACTGGAGCTAGAGGCAAAAGTCCAGCTGGTGGTAAGGTTCCTGGTGCAGGGGGGAGGGGGGCTTGGGCATATGTTAATAAGGGAAAGCACGAAAATATAGGGTAGGTAATGCGAGCCACATTGGAATATGTTGGGCTAATGGTCATCTCTCTTCCAATTGCCCTCCAGCTGTGCCTCGCTTGAGGACTGTCAGTGCAGCACCCCAGGCCCCTTCATCCAGTACTATGACTGGCAGAACTGTATGTGGATATTCAACCACAGAGAGTGCACAGGTATGCCCAGAGAAAGCTTGGGGAACTCTCCCACAGGATATTTCATAGCCTGTAAAGGGAAGCTATGAAAGTGAGGCTGGGAGTATGGGGCAATGCCCCACCCTCAATGTCTTCTTTTTTCCCCTGCATCACAACTGCCATTTGCATGATGAGTCAAGCAGTGATCACTCCATAGAGCATACTGCAAAAGAGGGATGCTCCTGCTATGCTGGGACTCAGGGTGCAGTGAAGAAAGAAACTGATTTTGGAGAGGAAGAAGATTTTAAGAACTTTGCTTTTATTTATTGCATTGTAGTTGTGGGGTAAGGAAGTGGGCATACTGCATTCAACAGTAAGTGGGTGTCATATTGAGTGAAATAGTTTGAATGTTTGTAAAGGTTGCCCATTAGCCAGTTTCAGGAAGAAGATAAGATTTATCTCCTTATCTAAGTCATTGTTTTTGGACTACGTGCAAAAGGTCCTGACTTTGTTTAAAGTCTTAATTTAAATTTTATCTTTAGAAGTCTTTTACAAAGAGAGCAAATATCCTGAGTTCCGAGAGATCAAACCCTAAGGCCTTTTGACCAGATTGGTAAGAAAAGGGCATTTGCAGTGATATGGAAGTTTCCCAAAGATAATTTCAAAAGAATCTGTTGAGTAAGATCCGAGCCCAAATTTGGGGGTAATGACAGGTTGAGTAGGAGGAGCCCATAGACGGCAGCTCACTCAATAAAAACTGTAACTTACTGTCCCAATTTGGAGGTGACTTCACTTGTAGAACAACGAAGGAAGAATTGTAAGTGTAGGCCGGATCAGACTGCTCACCTGAACCACCCTCTCCATGAACACGAATCTCTTAGTTCACGCTGAAGCTGCAGAGCGCCCGAAAGGGACTGAAGGAAGGGGACTTAGTCCTATCACTGCTGAGCCCAGCTCATTGAATCGTATTGCTGAGGCCAGCCTATTGAATTGTATTGCTGAGGCGAGCCCATTGAACCGTACTACTGAGGCCAACCCATTAAATTGTACTACTGAGGAATGAAACCATATTTTGGTATTTGGCTTCTCGGAATTCTAGGATTGTAAGTATATTATGAAAAATAATAGTATTGATTCAAATTTAACTTTTAGTTGTAATTGTAGTTGTTTTTGTAACACTAATTCTTATAGCATTGTTTGGGAAGGAAGTGCATTCGGAGCATTGTTTCTGATATATGTAATTATTGTATTCTTAATGTTTGTGGTGTTTCTTAAAGCTAAGCAGTGTTATATACGTAGCAAAGAGTTTTAAAATAAAATTGTGTTGTATGAATTAAGTGTGTAATCATTGTGAAATCGTGCAATCAGCTAACTACTCCCCCAGCCAGTGCATCAAAACGAATCAGTAAATTGCGTGGGATTTTCTCTATTCCATAACCCACTAGAGACAGTGGGCATTCAACAGTGTTTCTGCGTTCTGTGTGTGGTTGTATTTTTTATATTTGAATTAAAGTTTTATTTTGGTAAGTTTCTGGTTTTTACAATCAAGATATGTTTAGCAGTGCTTTAGTGATCTGTGACACATCAGTCTAGTGGGTGGCAGCTCCTGTTGATGGTGAAGGAGGCTCCCTTGTGCAGGCACTGGTGTGATTTTTGTGTGGGAGTTGCTTTTGGCTGGGAGGGGTGACTGGTCATCCTTGGGTTCAGGGTTTGTCCATTCAGTCTTCTGCTCAGCACCTGCCTTTTATCCATTGAGCGTTTCTTCTGTTGAGAGTGGTGTCTTGACACATGGGCCACTGGGAAGTCTGCTACTGTGCCATGGCATACCCAAGGTTAAAGGACCTAGAAGGGATAAAACACATCCAGAACACATCCAGAACAAGCATGCCCATAAGAAACAAAAAGTTGTCACTGGTGCAGACAGAGCCCTCCTCCCTGCCTTGACCCTGACTGGCAACAGCATGTCCCAGGTGACTGGCACCAAAACTTACAACAGTTGCAGAGCCTAGATTTTGTGTGCACAGCAAAAATTCAAGAGTTTGCCCATCAACAACCATGAGGAACCCCTGTGCACCTCCACCCTGCACCTGTAAAACATCCCTTTTAGCCTGGCTGTGACATAATTGTCCCCCTAATGTCATTAATTTGCTTGCTGTTTTTACTTAAACCTGACAAGTGGAGTTCTGTGAGCTGGATCATGACCGTTAAGTGCACCCATTTTATGAATAGCAGGTGAGTTCTGTTAGCAAATCATTCCCTCACCAGCTATGTCTGAACTGCTCAGTAGTTCAGACCATGTCCTGCTAGGAGTGGTTTCTTGACACATGGGCCACTGGGTAGCCTGCTGTTGTGTCATGGCATACACAGGGTTAACTCTTGGTCTATGGCTCATTGGCTAGCCTGCTACTGTGCCATGGCATACACATGGCTGAAAGATCTAGCAGGTGTAACCTGGGTGGCACTCCAAAAGGTACCCCCTCTCCAATTGAAGGGATCAGAGCAGGTGCACAAGTGCTGTGGGAGCTGTAGGGATTCTCCTCTCCCTATAGAGCAGAGCCAGACCACCACTGGGGATGTAACCATATACCTTTTTAATGAGGGAACATAACAGACATAATCAGGGGGGTATAGGATTCAACAAAGGTTAGACACTTACAATCATTGGCAAAAGACAGGGTTAACAAAATATAAAACACAAAACACAAACAACAGAGCAAACAATACTGGTTGGGGAAATATAAAAAAGGCACAAAATACAAAATGTCAAAGGACAAAGAAATATAGGGCCTGGGTCACCAGGAGGGGGAGAAAGGTGGAAAACATAATGGCTCCTGTCTACTGCAAAAGGAATTTGTCCTTGTCAGCTCATTCACCCCAAGTCACCAAAGCTGGGACTTGAATTCAGATCTCCCATGTGGCAGGCAAGAACACTGTCACACAGCCACCAGTGCTGGTACTACTCTAACCTGCTAGGGGTCTTGACCTTCCTAGAGCCCCGGCCTCACATCGAGCTGCTTGGCCTCTGATTGGAGGAGCTGGAAGCCAAGCTGGGAACCCCTCAGGTCACTGCTCAGATCCTCCCGCTGGCCACAGCCTCTTGTAGGGGATCCTGGAGTCCAGCAGGATGCCTCTCATGCCAGCCACACACTGTGCTGCTGAGGGTCCAACTGCTGCCTGGCAACAGTTGAGGTCCAACTCCTCCTTCAGGCTCTTCTGGGGCAACTGCTTCCGCCCCGCTGGCTCAGCTCTTGCCAGTTTTTCAAAGCCCCTTCCTCATAGTCCCTTGCTGGTCTCTCCCTGAGTCAGCCGTGCTGCCCCTTTTATCCCCCTCCAGGTGACCCAAGGGGCCAATCACGGGACAGGAGGGGTGAATCTCTGGGCCTGATTGGTGAGGAAAGGGAATCCCAAGTCCTCCAATCATCTTTTGCCCTTTCAAAACCCCTGGCCTAGATCACTAGCCCGTCACACAGGGATAAAGATGTCCAGAACTAGTATGCCCATACAATACAAAGTTGCCACTAGTGCAGAGCCTGGTGCCAGCATATCTGGTGCCCAAACTTTGCCCAGACGCAACAAGGTGGGAGGGGAGTGAACTCCCCTTGACCTTGTCTCCTCAGAACTTATAAATTTAATCCACAGATCCCTGAGATACCTACTATTGATCTGAAATTAGCCCCTGATTTTGGTTGTGGCCTCTAGCTGCTACTGTAAAATAGACAGTAATAGCCAAAGAGTATCACCTCCATAAATACAGGCACATTCAATATCTCTTCAGTCACAATCTAAGAAGCTGGAGAAACTCAGTTTTTAAATGTCTGACATTTGAGGGAAAATGAAGTTCACCAGGGTGCATAGGTGTAGGTCCAAATGGTCCTTCACCAAAACAAAGAGTCTGGTGCGGGTGCTGGGGACCCTGAGGTCATGCATGACTTTGTCTGCAGCCCATGAGCCAACTGGCACATCTACCTTGATGTTTTCAAGACAATGGGTGAGTGGGGGGCACAACAGGATGGCAGTCCACTGCCGTGTCAAGGCAAAGATGCTGCAGGCTGCTTTCCACAGGGATGTTTCCAGAGCACAGTAGCATGGCACCCCACTGCATGACATGGTCCATTCCAAATACCTCCAGCCACTAAGGGAGGTACTGGATGGCTGTAAATGCACAGGGACAGAGGCCTCCAGGGTGTCCTTACCTGCAGGCTCATCGCCAACCACCACTGTAACTCACAGGGTGTCCAGTGGAGAAGATCGTGGTAGGGTCCTGGTCATGTCATATGCTGCTTCCATTGAAGAGGATAGGCCATGGAGCTCAACCTCCATACCCTGTATGTGAAGCCTTGGGGACCCTTTAATTCACCTGTCACCTGAGCTGACAGCTTTGATTCGGCTGAGCTGTGAGCTGAAGGGGGAGAGGGTAAAGGACAGTGTCTTAAAGACCCCAGGAGCTATTGGGTAGTGCAGGGAGGTACAGGGCTACCCACAGTAAGGAGGCCCATTGGTAGCCAAAGTGGGTGGGCACTTGTTTGCGGTGCCTCAGCCAGGCACCCCTTCTGTCATTTTGGGCTAACTGCTTCTTATCTGTTCACAAGATTCAATGAGTGCATCTTTTTAGAGTGCTGAGTGTCCTTAATTCACTCTATTTCCTGCATTTCTTGATTTTCAGCTCTTCTTGCAACAGTGTCACCAAGGACACACAGGCTACTGAGGAAGGCTGCCACTCATGCAAGAACCAATAGGATCATGGATGCCCTCAGGGACTGGAAGTATTGGCTACATAAGATGGTGACACAGATACATCTGGATACGGGAAGATTCATGGCCGTCCATCATGAAAAGAATCTCACTGAGATCAGGGGGCATTCCCAGGCCCAGAAGGACTGGCAAATACTGGCTGCTTGCAATGATTCTATGCCTGCTGGTCATCAGCCCCATTCCTGCCCAGGAGTGACACCGGCCAGTACAGATCCACGCTCTGCCATCCACCAGTTCAGTCAAGGGCATTTTAGTTAGAAATGATTATTGTTTAGGTTGATTTTTTTCATGACTCATGCATCATTACAATAGTAAAAAGACATTCCTCTGTTGTAGTAATTATGCATTGTTACCTTATAAAAGCTGTTCTGTGGTTTGTTTAATTATGGTTAATCTTTGGTTTATAAATAAAAGTTTCTGTTTGTTTTGTTCGATTCTTTACTTCATGTTCCCTGTGTTTAAGAGGGGAGGTGTAGAAGGGTGAGGGAAGGGTGTTTTCTGGCTTGAACAAGGGTGGGGAGAGAGGGTTTTCCGGCTTTTAGTAGCAATTACCATTTAGTCAACCCTGTCTGGCTGGTTTTGAACTTGTTTTGTTCTCAAAAACTGCCAATCATCCAGTTGAACTCCTGACCCCTGAGAAGCTGGGTGTGCTCAGTGGAAACAGTATGCCTTGGTTTGGTTGTATCTTTCTCTAATCACAGTAATAAAACTCCAGACCTTGAAGACCCCCAACACCCTCCCCCAACCTCTCCCCCCCTTGATAGCGGGGTGGCCAGGGAGCACTGGGAAGCTGCATGTGCTCAGAGGAAATATTATGGGTGTTGCTCAGCAGGCCCAATTACTGCTCACCACCAGACCCCACGGTATCCACATTCTGGGAAAACACCACCCCAATTCTCAGTCCAGAGGTGGACGTGTCCTCTTTCAGTAGTGCAATGTGTCTGAAACAAGCCTGTTTTTCTTTGGTTTGGCTTACCTTCCCTCCATAACCCATGCCTCTCCTACCCTTCCCATGATAGCAAACAGACATGGACAAAAATATATTTACATTTCACCAAAGCATTTATTTTACTGTCAGTAGCCAAAGCAGAACTGAAATAATGTAGGAACACAGTGCCCACTCCCTGATTTACTACAGAAACAACAGCACAGCACTAACAACTAAAAACCTATCACCTGTCATTGGCTCCCCCCTATGCCCGCTCTGTTTCACCCTCCCCTTCGTCCCTAAAGCATTGTGGCACTCTCCTTGGCCTGCTAGAGTAGGGTTTCCCCTCAGAGACAGTGGCTATTGCTGAGGCTGTCACTATAGGGGGCTGATCACAGATAGGGGTCTGTATAAGGGTCAGCTCATGGATAGGAACATGCACAGTGAATGTCACATGGGTGGTCCCAGGGGGAGGCAGCTCATGAAAGGGGCCCAGGATCATGTATTTAAGGATCTCCTCTCTAAACATGCCTTCCGTTCACCGGCTCTTGGCAATATCCTGATGCCACTGGTCAAGGAATTCCCTTGTGCTGGCCAGATTGTACTGTTGAGCTGCTGCCTTTTGCTCTTCAACCTTTCTATATACCTCCCAGAGTTCATTCCACCAGTCATCCATGGACCATACTCATGATTCCTAGGCCACCACCAAAGCTTCCATCATGCTTTCTCTTGACCATCACTGCCTGTTGTGATATTCACAAATTTCCTCAGTTCCGGTCTGTGCCGGTGTCTGTGCTTTGGGCGCACATCCCAAAATTCCAGCAGATGTGGTGACTGGTAACAGGAATGGGGAAAAAAAAGATGTTCATGGTCAAAGATCTCCTCCCCACTCCCTATAGTGGGCAGACAATTGGCAATCACCTAGCAGCATTCCTGTCACTTGGAGAATTAATGCAACCACCCACAAAGTATGATTATACAGAAACCCAGATGTCTCCCCTGTCCCCTAAGGAGTTTATTGTGCATCTCTCAGCAGCACAAGTTTCTGTTGCTAAATGAATTAAGGCTTCCCCCTCCAAGCAACTTGAAGAGAGGGCCCAGCACATCCACGCTCATGTAAGCAAAACATTGCATGACTGCAAGCAGCAGACATATTTGGCACTTACAAAATTAATGCCCTCCCTCCTGACTCACTGTGCTTGGTCCTGGCACAAAAGCAGGGCTAGATCCATGTAAGCCCTAGTCACCCACTGATCTAATGCCCCTTCCCCATGACTTACAAGTCCCCGGGCATGGATCCTCAGGTGTCTCCAGCGCTGACACTGATCTTTGGGTCTCTGGAATTTCTGACGCGTCCTACAAGTCCAGGGACAGTACCATCACAGAATCCAATGCATCCTCCTCCTATGGGTTATGCAGGCATCGGGGAAAGTGGCCTCATGATCAAGACAACTTTGTCTCGGTTGTCCCCATCCTGCAGCTCTGTGAGCACTTGCCCCCCTACCCCTCTGACTGGTTGCCCAAAGGCTGTCCAGTGCATAGCACACTGCTTGCTGCAGTGCCAGGAGAGTCTGTGAGCTCTTGCAGGCTAGATGACACTGCAGCCTCCTGCACCTCCATCATCCCAAAGGACTGGAGGCAAGCGTCACCTATGTCCTTTCTGAAAATGCAGGACAGCTGCTCATGGAATGGAGCTACTGTGCATCCTGCCCCTGAACAAGAATTCTGGTCCTTGGCCTAATGGAAAACACATTTCAGGGCCTTCATCTTTCTGTGGCAATGTGCCCAGTCCCAGTTGTGGCTGCACAACTTCATTTCCTTGGCAATGGCCACATAGACTGGCTTATTTTTTTCAATTTTCGAGCTGCACCAGAACCTTTTGGTCCCCACAAAATTCAATCAAATCTTCCAGTTCTTCCTGGGCCCAGTTGAAGCCCCAGCTTAGGGATGTGTCTGGCTGCTGCTCCAAGCCCAGCAGACATGGCTTGTTCTTTGGACCTCCATTGAGTTTATTTTCAGGGCCAAAATAAGTCACTGAGAGAGCGGTTGCTGTCCTCTGACCAGAGTCACAAGATGCTTTCTGCCCCCAGCTGAGAGCAGTTATATAGACATGTGCATGGAAACTTTTCATGCATGTCTGACTTTCCACATATGCATACCTATGCAGGTGTGAACTGTATCTCAGTACTGGCACTTACACAAATCTTCTCATGTGATCTTTCCTAATAGAGCTCCTTTGAAATACATAGCCTGCCCCAAATTGTCTCTCAGATCTCCCATTGTCCAGAAGAATAGTTCCTAATGGCTTGCTGTTGCACAAATCCAAAATTATTTTCCTGGGAGCTTGTGATGTAGTTTGAAAGGAATTGCAGCTGGCTCTTCAAGCACACACCCCCTCCCCCTCGGCTACACTTTCTGAGCTATCAATCACTCAACTGTGCTTCTGGGGATCTATTTGGTTTGAGGGAGAGAAAAATCAGGATTTGTCCATTCAGTCTTCTGCTTAGCACTTGCCTTTTTTCTGCTGAGTGCTTGACGGATTTCAGGGGTAATCCCCAGAAAACCTAAAACCCCAAGTTTTCAGAGGAGTGGCAGTTACCAGAATTCATAGGTTTCATAGATTTCATAGACATTAGGGATGGGAGGGACCTCATAAGATCATTGTGTCCAGCCCCCTGCCAAGGGTCAGGAAGTCAGCTAGCGTCAAAGGATCCCAGCAAGATAAGCATCTAAATGTTTCTTGAAAGTGTCCAGAGTAGGTGCTGGCACCACCTCTGGGGGGAGTCTGTTCCAGGCCTTGGGGGCTCAGGCAATAAAGAAGTTTTTCCTTACGTTCAGCCTAAAATGATCTTGCAGGAGTTTGTGACCATTAGACCTTGTCTTCCCCTGGAGTGTTCTGGTAAACAGATGTTCCCCCAGATCCTGATGCACACCCCTTATGTCCTTATAGGCTGCCACCATGTCACCCATGAGCCTGCACTTCTCCAGGCTAGAGTCCCATAGCTTGCAACCTCTCTTCATAAGGTCTGTTCTCTTGCCCTCTGATCATGCGCATGCCTCTCCTCTGGAATCTTTCAAACTTCTCCACATACTTCCTAAATTGTGGAGCCCAGAATTGGATGCACTACTCCAGCTGCAGCCTCACCAAAGCTGAGTACAGTGGGAGGATTACATACTGGGTCTTGCTTGAGGTGCATTGGTAGATGCAAGTCAGAGTTTTGTTCACTTTTCCAGCTGTGATATTGCATTGGTGGCTCATATTCATCTTGTGGTCACTCATGACCCCCAAGTCTCTTTCAGTCATGGTGCTAATGAATGTAGCATTGCCAAGCCTATAAGTGTGATGCAGGTTTTATTTCCGAGGTGAAGCACCTTGAACTTCTCTGTATTGAATGCCATCAGGTTTTTATCTGCCCATCTTGTAAGCCTATCAAGGTCAGCCTGGATCACCAGCCTATACTCGTGTGGACACTCTTCCCCAAAGTTTGGGGTTGTCCACTTTTGACACCAGCATCCAGATCATTTATGAAGACATTACAGAGTACAGGCCCAAGGACAGAGCCTTGGGGGATGCCACAAGTCACTGAGTGCCATGTTGATTCAGTTCCTTTATCTACCACTTTTCCAGGTCTGACCTCAGAGCCAGTTCCCCAGCCACAGTTGCCCAATTTTTCCATGAGGACATTATGAGACACCAGGTCAAAGGCCTCTTTAAATGCTAAATATATGACATCAACCTCTTCCCTTTTGTCCAAGTGATACATCACCTGGTCATAGAAGGAAATGAGATTGGTAAAGCAAGATCTACCTGCAACAAACCCATGCTAGCTATCCCTCAGAATGTTGCCTTCTGTTAGCCTGTCAAGAATGGCTTCTTTGATAATTTTTTTCAAAATCTTCCCAGGGATTGAGGTTAAACTGATTGGCCTGTAGTTTCCTGGGTCTCCTTTCCTCCCTTTCTTGAAGATGGGCACTACATTGGCCCTCTTCCATCTTGAGGTATTTCACTTGAGTGCCACAAGTTCTAGAATATCCTCACCACTGGCTGTGCTATGATGTCTTCCAGTTCCTTTAGCACTCTTGGGTGCAACCTATCCAGACCAGCTGATTTATAGGGGTCCAGCCTCTCAAGATGCTCCCTCACAAGATCCACGCCAATGGTGGGCATATATTCTTCTTCACCATGGTCATCCCACATCATGTTAGGCAGGGTGGTCCCTTTGTCCTGGTGAAAAACTGATGCAAATTAATCATTAAGCAGATTGACTTTTTCCTGGGTGTCAGTAGTCAGCTGCCCCAGCTGGTTTTGCAGGGGTCCAATGTTACCTTTGTTTTTCCTTCAACTTCCCACATATCTGAAGAAGGAATCTTTATTGTCCTTTATTCATGTAGCCAGATGGAGATCAGTTGCAGCCTTGGCTTTTCTGGTTCATGGCCTGCAGGTGCGGACCAGTACAGTAAACTCCTCCTTAGTGGTGTTTCCTGTCCTACATCCATTATACGCCTCTCTTTTTAGACATAGGAGGTCCATGTGTTCCCTGTTGAGCCAAGGAGGTTGTTGAGACCTTTTACCATCTTTCCTGTGGGTTCGGATTGACTCCCTTGTGCTTCTAGGACTGCTTCCTTAAGGAACAACCACTCATCATGAACTCCCCTCCCTGTAAAATCATGGCCTCTCAGGGCCTCAAGGACAAGCCTCCTGAGCTTATGAAAGTCAGATTTTCTAAAGCTGAGGACTACTGCATTACTGGCTGACTTGCCAGCTTTGTGATGGATAGTGAAAGTGATCAACTTGTGGTCACTGTCACCCAGCTTCCCTTCTATTCTTAGGTCACTAATTAGATCATCCCCTTTGGGATCAGATTCGGCCCAGTGGTCATCCCATGTGATGTCTGGGTAGTTGAAGTCTCCCATGACAACCATGCACCAAGAGCATGCATCCTCAGCCAGTTCCCTCGTGAATTCTTGGTCAAGCACATGTTCCTGGTTTGGAGGCCTGTAGTAGACTCCTACCATTGTATCCCCTTCATTATGTTCTCCTTGTATTCTAAAAGGATCTCCAGTCATCCTCCTTGGGTGCCAATCTCAGCTTGTAGGGATGTGTAGCTCTCCTTCATGTAGAGAGCTACATCCCTGCCCCTTTTTTCAGCACAATCTCTCCTGTAGAGGGTATAGCCATTTATACTGGTAGTCCAGTCATTGGAGGAGTCTCACCAGGTCTCTGTGATCCCTATGAGATTGTAGTCATTTCTGTTTAGCAGAAGGACCAGTTCCCCAAACTCCTAGCATTAGTATACAGGCAAGTAAGTGTGCTGTTGGAGGCCCAAGGCTTCCTTGTGTTCATGGAGACACTCTTTTCCTGTCCTGGGGTAGGAGTGGGTTCCCTTGAGCATCCTAACTTGCTGGTTTTGCAGTTGATGCTTGGTAAGCTTGTTCTGGTGGTTGTCCATCCATCCCCCGGTGAGCTTAGTTTAAAGCTGAAGCTTAGTTTGAAGAACCTGGGGTGTGTAGGAATTGAAATGTAAAAAGCAGGGCTATTAATGCTAGTGTCCCTATTTTCCAACCCTTAATTCAGGGTTTGGCTATTTCAGTGTTCTGCTCAGAACCTGTTTTTTTCTGCTGAGTGCATGTCATCGAAAACCAGGTGTAGGGAGATTTCAGACATTTGTGACGGTGATATTACTTGGTGGTTCTGGTGCCTCAATGTCTGGCATAGCTCTTGAAGTGCTAATGGGACCTATTCAAAAAGAGCACAGGGATCTCACCCCAACATTTCTTCCCCAGCTTCTGTCAGGTTGGGGGTGTTTGCTGGGGTGATACTTCTTGACAGGTCTATTCATTGCTCCATTAAATGCTATTATCTACAGCCCTGGGCAGATCATGAGTTTCTGGGATAATTGCACACCCCAAGTTTTTAGAGGAGTGGCAGTTACAGGAACCTGAGATGTGTAAATATTGAAATGTAAAGAGCAGGGCTATTATAATGCTAAGGACCATATTCAACAGCCCTACCTATTCCACCTCCATAGCACAAACAGGTGGTGTTCTGAGCAGAAAAGTAACTGCTGTATCCTGAAAAACAACATGGCTTCAATGAATCCTGCTAGAATCTCCAGCCAGATGCTGTTGGATGCCCTGAAGGTGTCCAACTAGAAAATGGAGGCACTCAGTAATGCAGAGATATTACTACAGAACACAATGCAGGCTATGTTGGACCTTCTACAAAGGCACCAATGCAGGGTAGCACCTTCTCAGGCCTTGCTATAACAATCAATGGGCAGTTAGCTGGAGTCTGAGAACCAAAAGGAAACCATGGATCTCAAGCCTGACAGGGTTCTGTGGATCCATCTACAGAGCAATGATCACAAAGTCTTTGGCTAAGCGAGCAGTTCTGATTGGTGGGATTGTGTTGTACTGTCAAATTGGGATAATCAGTAATGGCTTGAGAGCTTCCACTTGAGCAGGGACACATTTGTGCACATAGTCTCACTCCTGTTGCTGCACATTGAGTACCAGGAGACTGTCATCCATCAACCCATGACACAAGAAAAGAGGGTAGCCATGGCCACCATGAAACTGGCCACCCCCACCAGCCTCCACTTCATCGGGAAATAGTTCAGCGTGGCTGCCTGCACAGCTGAAGTAGCAATATGTGAGGTATGCCACCTGCTGCAGGACATCACAGCAAACATCTTCATCTGCCTCCCTAACCCCAGGGAAGTTGTTGAAGGCTTCAAGGCCATGGGGCTCCCTAACTGCATGGGTGCATTGGACAGGGCACACATCCCACTTCTATCCCAATCCCAGGGAAGCTAACCATTCATCAACAGGAAGGGATTTGCCTCAGTGATCCTCCAGGCCATAGTTGATGACTGAGCATGCTTCACTAACATTTATACAAGCTGGGCAGGCAGCACCCATGATGCGTATGTCTTTTGAAACTCACCACTGCCTAGCATAATGGAGAAAGGACAATATGTGCCTAGAGTCCCTGCTGCAGTGATCTAGGGTATTGCCGTGTCCCTACTTATAGTTGTGACAGGGGCAAGCTTTCATGCCCAGTACAAGCACCGTCCTGCCTCCTGACGATGGGCCAGCTGCCCACCTCACTTTCCTGCCATGACTTTATGTACTAGTACTGATGTTTTAATTAGGTGGAATGCACCCTTTTTGCACCCTGATATTTAGGGGGTTATCCGCAGCTCCATTCCACCCCTACACTGTGGCCCAAGTCTCGCAGATGGCATCCCAGGCAGCTAAACTGAGCCATTCCCTTCGCCCATTAGCTGTGGTCCCCTCTCTGGAACCTTCGGCTCCCCCTTAGGCCCTAGCCTCATCTCAATCCAGTTGGGACCCTGAGCTTCTTTGTTCTGTGGGCATCCCTCACGGTGGGCCCCTGGCCCTTTGAACACCTCTCTGGGTCCTGGCCCCAGCATGGACCAGTCGGGTCCCTTGAGTCAGGTCTTTGCTGCTTGCCTGGCTTTCAGGGATTGGGGCTCCCCCATTCCCAGCTCGGGTGCTTCACGAAGCATGCCTGGCCCCATGGGATCACTCACCCCAGCAGGCTCAGGTGCTTCAAGAGGCTTACCTGGCCTTCCCTGCATTAACTAACCCACCTGAAGGTGGGGGCTGAGATTAAGGCACACTGACCTGCCTTACACCTGGGAGGTGATCACTCCTGGCACTTACATGGGGACTTCCATGCCACCAGCAGCCCCACCAGGCCTTTCTGCCCTGGCAGGGTGCAGTTTTAGGTCATTCCCAATGAGGCCTCCAAGCCATTCCCACACCTTTACCTCCAAGGTGTTCCTGACAGAGCTCAGCAGAGAGATATTTCTTCTCTGATGGTTGATCATGAACTGCCCTCAGCTCAGAGAGCTGGGCCTTAAAATGGCTGCCCTCATCAGGCACCTGCCCCTCCCTAGCCCAGCCCTTAAAGTGGCAGGCACTACCAGTGCCCTGCCACAATAGTGGACACGGATTACCTCCTCCTGCCCTAGCTCATGAAGCCTTATGGTGGACAAGTTACCAACCAGAAAAAGACAATATTTAACTACTACCTCAGTAAATGCCAGATGACTGTTGAATGCACCTTTGGCTGTCTGAAAGTTCGGTGGAGGTCGCTGAACTACAGGCTCTAGGTGGAGCCAGAAAACATTACAGCATTTGTTGTGGCAGTCTGAGTGTTCCACAATATTTGCAAGACCTGGGGGAGGTATTCAGAGAGTCCTGGTCTGAGGAAGTGCAGGAGGTAGTGGCCAGACAGAGACGTGGGCAGGCAGGGCATGGTGCCCGCTATGATCAGCATGCAAACATGGGTCAGGGAGCCATTGTTCAGAATTGCTTGGCCGCACATATCCTGGCTGCTGCAGATGGCGAGGGTACTCTGTAGGTCACCAATCGATGACTGCTAAACGCTAAACCATTCAGCAGTTATCAAGGAGTGTTTCTATAAATAAAATAAAAATGTAATTGCAACACTTCTCTCTGTCTCATAAGTACCTGGTCTCTAGTGGGGGGGCAGGCTGCGGTGATGGTAGGGGAAGGGGGAAACTGGAGCAGTCTACAGCAAGGACAGAAAAATGTATTACCTACCATTGGTCACACTAACTTGATGCCCAATATGCATGTGAAGAAATAAGAAATTCTTGGGGTGCAGATTTGTGCACATATTATAAGCGATTGGAGAATTTCAGCGCCCTGTTCATAGGGGTGGTTGAGTGAAATTTTTTAAAAAGTGGATTTATACTAGGGCTGTGTGAAACGGGCCATATTCAGTTTGGATTCAGATTCAACCCGAATCGGGGACAGTGATTCAATTTGTTGATTTGGATCAGTGTCCCCAATTCGATTTGGCTAAATCTGAATCTGAAAATTCGATGCTGATTCGGAGAATCAGCGGTTTGGCTATAGACACAGCTTTAAATGTTTTTACTACATACATACCAAATGAGACTCGTGAACACTGTGATGCTGGTGCAGATGAAGTGTCCCACAGGAGCATGGGGGGCTCCCCCGCATGCTCAGCAGTGAACCCAGAAGTGGAACAGAAGTATTTCCAGTACACTTCTGGGTCTGCTGGGGAGCACATTGGGGAGCCCCCCCTCTCCCTCCCACCACACCTCCCTGGCTCGGCAATCAGCCATGGGGGGGGACCCCGGGTGCCCCCCCCAGACCCAGGAAGCACCAGTTGCTGAGCCACAGGGGCGCGGGGGTCCCCCCAGCATGCTCCCCGGTGGACCTGGAAGTGGACCAGAAATGCTTTGGAGGGTTCCAATTTGATTCAGAGAGATTAAAGTGTCTCCGGACTTGATTTGGATTCAGAGATTTGGTCACCAAATTGGGCCAAAACTCCACCGAATCAAATCAGGCACTAAAGCCATGCACAGCTCTAATTTACACACAAAATAAAGTTTACTTGATGACATAGAAATAGGAAAATAAAAAATAAGATGAGTAAAAATAAAAATAGGAACAAAATAAGAATAAAATAAGAATAAAACATTTAAAAAAATTGGTGAAAATTGAAAAAAATGAAATGTGTAAAAATATGTTAAAATTAATTTAATTAATTAATTAATATAGCTGTGAGCTATAGACATGTCTGGTCTGTAGCTGGGATTAGTGGTGTGTGGCTCCACCTGCTGTAATTTAGTATGAAGAGATCAGCGGGGTGGACTGGTACATGGCGCCCTCTGCAGTAATTTACTGTGTATAGCATACTGAAATTTCATGAGACTTAAAACCAATGATTGACATAAAAATGAAACCCACCATTTCAATTTAGGGGGTATAGAATGCAACCCTGAAGGACTAAACCCCTATCACATGTGCAAGCACCCATAAAGCACAAAACTTGAGTTCAACTTCTGGATTAATGCTTCTCTTCCCAGGCTGATAAGGGCTTCAATCTGTGCACATTCATCTCCCATGAAAAGCATTGTACACTTTATCTATCCTTCCAGGAAGAAACATGGAGTCACTGTGACTGAATGTAGATAGAGCCATATCCAGCTCCCTTTAACTGGAGGGAAGAAATGGCAAAAGAGCCATATAGAGTATGATGAAAAGAGGAGGAAGGGATCCCCAAAAATACAATGGAAAAAAAGATACCAAATAGCAGTCTGACCTTATGCACGTCTACAGGGATTTCATTAGAGAACAGACAGCATTGGAGATACAAAATGATGTTGCTTAGCAAACTATAGTTCATAGCAGAGAACGTGCTATAAACAAAACTGAACACGTCTGTTCAAAATGATGTATAGTGTTTCAGATAATAAAAAGCCTGATGAAAGAACACATTGTAGTAACAAGATTCTCCCTTTTCTATATTTTAGAATGCATGTACATGGTAGCATTTGGAGGACCCTGTTATGTAATGACTGAGCTAGGAATTGTACAACTACACATGCAAATAGAGTCATGGCACCAAAAGTATTGGCAGTTGAAACAAACAAAGCAGATTGGGGGCGGGAAAAAGGAAAGGTTATTATTAGAGCTGAGTGGGAAATAGTTTCCCTTGCTAAGGAAAAAAAAAGATTTCAAAATATTTTTCCATTTTGCACTGGGAGGAAACTGACCTTTTGAAATTTGTCCATAAAAACAGGAAGTAACCCACCTCAGGCAAGGAAACTGTCACCTGGGAGTCTGGAATCAAGCAGAATAGGGCCTACTTGAATGAACCAGGCCACGTGAGTGCCACAGGAATATTGGCCGTTTTCAGAGGACACAATGTCTTTCTCTCGTCAAACCTTCTTTCTCTTCTCTCTTCCCCTCCTCCACCCTGGACCTGTGAAACCTCCCTAAAGAAAGCGTTACTGAAACAAATATGTTATTGCAAAGCATTTTGCTTTTAATGGAATAAGCATTTTCTAACAAAAAAATCCCAAACAGATCTATTTATCCCAGTTTTAAAGATGAGGGACTGAGGCATGGAGAGATTAAAGGCCAGACACTAATCATCAATGTGGGCACCTACACAGGACTTAGGTAGGCATCTAAGTCACAAACAGAAACCCAAAGCAACCTGCGACTGGGCCCTGTCTGATCTGCCAACTTACCAGATGGCTGGTGGTCGGCACATGCTCAGGGAGAAGGAATAGCATGCAACCCCGCTTGAGAGGCCACATGCCTAGCTCAGGTGGCTGGGCTGCAATCTGACCAGCTGGTGTCATGCCAGAGGAAGCATGCTGATTAGCAGGGCTAAAGGATGAGCCAAAGAAAAAAGAGGGGCAATGTGCCGGGACTGAAGGGGAGAGCCCACGCATTCCCCCTGCCATTGGAGGAGAGGACCTCACCACCACAGATCGCACCAGGCTACAGCCCCCACCAGAACCCTCAGAGCAGCACAGGTCAGACAGGTAAGGACCAGGCAGAAGAGTTGTACAAAGACAGCTGACCAGTGCTACATGACTGGCTGGGAAAACTGTGTCCCAGGAGTGCCCCAGAGAGCAGCAAGTCAGAGCACAGGACCTGCACTGAGCCACCTCAGGCCAGAACAAACAGTTCAGCACCCTGCAAGAGACACAGCCTGCAAAAAAAGCACAACCTGCCAGCAGGTGCAGAGACACCAAACAAGGGCAGTTGGAAGTGATGCCCCTAGGCACCCTGGACTATGTTCACTACCCCAGTGGGAGAGAGGGGGAGGGTCAACTAATGCTGAGACATCAGTGCCCTGCTCAGCTAACTAGCTTGAGCAATTTAAGTTTAGTTACCTTTTTTTGTTGTAATAATCTGAAGCAGAGACTGGACTTACCAACAAGGTTCAACAGAACACCTGAGTGGAAAGGGGTGGGGTGCAGGGGAGGGGCAGCCCCACAGAAGACCAATACAGGCTTGATTGCACACAAAACCACCAAATGACCACATGTGCCACCTCCCTATAATTAGCCATTCATCTTTTAGAAACAATAAGTCATGGCAGGTGAGAGGAGGAAGGTACAACACAACCAGGTGAACATGGCACACACCACCCATCAATGGCTTGTATGTACCTGTCATACAACCCCAGCAGTTGCCACAAAAATGATTATGGCCTTTCCTGAAGCCAGAGTGGTTTGTGTAATCTAAAATGTATAATCAAACCTGGAAGCAGGGAAAGAAACTAATATCATACTATACCATATCATACCATATCATACTCTACCATACCATATCAATATCAGGACCATATCCCATTTCCTGGGCAGAAGTTATAGTCCTTCTTCCTTGCTGCCTGGAAGCAAAAAACAAATAACCTTGGGAGCAAGGCCTAGAACCCAGAATTACCCTCACTCAGGTGAGTGCCATAAACACTACCGCTAGCAAATCATACTCCCTCTTAACGGCTGTCCTATCTCCACATTTCTTAAGTTCTTGGCTCCCAGTGGACCAGCTTCAACCAGAGGGTTGGGCAGTACTTCCAAGCAGTCCATCCCACAGACTGAGATAAAAAGTTTAATATGAGATTGGAAAAATGTTTTGGATATGATAAATTCTGGTATCCCAGAATGAGGATGGCCTATTCAGGACTGTCCTCTACCAGGACAGTCCAGGTCTGTGACTTTTTGGCTGAGTAGTGAATGGGTGAAGATGGGGCGACAGCAAATCTAAGTAACACATGAGAGGGAAGATCCAGTAGTCAGTGGGTAGCAGGTGGTCAGCATCACAATTTTTCAAGCGTGAGTGGGGTTGTTTAAGTTTTATATTTAACTCAATGTTGCTTCCAGCTAGGACATTCTGCTTCAGGCATGCATCTCCTCTCTCTGAGGGATATGGAACTGGGTATATTGGAAACATCTCTCTTGCAATCCTGAGTCCAAGGTTTAAGTTCTGAGGAAAAGTGGGAATTCCAAGGCATTCCTCTGACTAGCATCCCCAGTGAGTACCTGAAGATACCTATCTGCTGAGGAACTCAGGGATCTGGCTATCCTTGGGTGGCACGTCTTCCCTGCACAGGAAGCCTTGGCACTTTATATATCATTTTGGATCATCCCTCTGGTGCAAAGCACATACCTTTTTGACACTCTAATGTGTAAGCAGAAGCCCCTGCTATCTAGCCATGAAGGACTTGGCTTTCTCTGCCAAGTTTCTGGAGGTCTGTGGCAGAGCAGGAATCAAACCCATACCTTCACAGTCACAACCATAATCATAAGAACAGACTTCCACACCTGATTTACTAACATGCTGACTGATTTCTGCCTCTCCTCCAGCAGATTCCTCATGGGATGCTCTATGACATATTTGTCCATTTTACCAAGACTGCAGTCAGAAAAATTATTTCCTAAACTGTAGAATAGCTCTGAGCTTTAGACTAAGCACATATATAATAGCCTGGAGGCAAAACCTATTTGACTTGTCAATGCTCATGATTTTCTATTGGAGACAGACTCTTGTAACAGTATTTTCATTACTACTGAGCATTTTGTTGGCATTAGATACAGCTTTGGTTTTAACTTAACCAGTAGAGTCCCATCAAAAACTTTAATTCTGGCTACTATAACATTATTGTGCATAACAAGATTTTGCTAGATGTCTTGAACAAAGATAAATGTTTTGTTCTTAATTAGAAAAGTAAAATATATGTAGAAAGCTAAGCAAATGACTCAGAATGAATAATTCAACTTATGACTGTAAGTACTTTAAAAAGTGAAAAAAATATTTTAAAATTAAAGAATAAAATATTTTCCCAGACTGTTGAAACAGAAAACTTCTACATTGACAGAATTTCTCCCTCAGCTTTTCTCCGACACCGCATTTCAGTAACACCATTTTGTGAAGCATTTACATTTTGACAGAACTGCATGCTTCAACTGCAAATGGTTCCAATGAAGATACCAGCTCTAAATCCCATGTGCAATATTCAAATTCCACTCCATTACTTATGAGTGTGTGTGTAAGTCATGTGTCACTATCCCTCTTCCCTGACTGGGTGCTCACAAAAGGACTTCTAGCAAAAATACTCATGAATTCAAATGTAAATTATTCTGTTGTTCTGAATATACATATCTATAGCACTGAATTGCCCATGTGAAGGCAAACAGGGTAATGAGCCTGGCTGAAGCAAACTCAAGGAAAGAAAAAACTATTTGGGCCAAACTCATTGGGGGATTTTTGTTTTTGTTTTTTAATGGGAGAATTCTATTTTTAAAGTATAGCAGAGACATTAAGGATTGTTCTATTCCTAAAGTGTTAATGCAAACTTTCCTTTCACTAATGAAGAGCTAAAATTCATATATTTTTGGTGTATTTACCTTTGCAAAATAACCATGAATGTAAATTATGGGGAAAATGTAGCTCAATATAGGTCAACACAATTTCCATCCTCACCAAAGCTCATTCATCCCTCCTCTGAAGTGAACAGAAGTTCAGGATATACACCAGGGGTGGGCAATTATTTCAGGTGGAGGGGCACTTACCCAGTTTTGGCAGGCTGTGGAGGGCCGCATGGGTAGCCCTGCCCCTTGACAGGTGCCCCACTCCTTGACAGGTGCCCCACCCCCTGGTCACCATCTTGGGACCAATCTCCCAGAGCCAGCACTGGCAGGGGTCTGTGAAGCTGGGCTGGGCTGCACCAGCAGGGAGAGGGGGGAGCTGGCCCAGCTCCATAGAGCCCCTGCGAGCTGGGACCCAGCACTCCTGGCACCCTGCTCAGGGCCCTGCTGGCACTGACCCCGGGGCACTGGTGTGGGCCCCATGCTCCCACTGGTTCCCTGCCCACTCACTCCCAGTGCCCCCCAGCCCCACCATACAAGCGGCGGGCAGTGAACAGCCCTTACCCCCAGCCTTGCCAGCAGGGAAGAAGCTAATGCTGAGTGCATGGAAAAGTGGCGCCTCGCCCACCCCATGGCCGGTGTTCCCTGCTGCAGGTGCTCACAGCCCACGTGCGGCTATCTGGAGCAGGCACAAGCAGCCCCAGAAGGGCTGCAAGCATCTGCCACACGGCCACACGGCACCAACCACAAGGCAAGTGAGGAGCCACTCTTCCCTGCGCTCAGCACCAGCTTGTAACCCAGCCCCGCTGCCAGCCTGGTGGTGGGGCCGGGTTACAAGGTGGGGAAGCAGGCCCTTGCCCACCCCATGCCCAGTGCCCCATACTGCAGCCACTTGCAGCCCACCTGGGACTGCCCAGACAGCGCCACGTGGGCTGCGAGCACCTTCAGCAGGGAGTGCTGGCCATGGGGCGGGGGAGGGGCCACTTTTCTCCACACAGGGAAGGAGCACAGGGAAAAGCTAAGTGCAGGGGGGAAAAGCAGCCCCTCCCACTCCCCATGGCCAGTGCTCCCTGCTGCAGCCGCTTGCAGCCCGCACAGAGCTGTCCAGAGCAGGCACAGGCAGCCCCACATGGGCTGTGAGCAGCTGCAGCAGGGGGTGCTGGCCACGGGGCAGGGAAGGAGCCGTTTCCCCTCACCCTGTGCTCCTTCCCTGCCTGGGGTCCCCCCGCCCTTCTCCCCCCGCACCTTACCTGAGGTTCCAGCACAGGGCAGCCACATGCTCCCAGGCTAGAAGCCTTGGTAGGGGCTTCTGCCTGGGAGGGCGAGGCCGGGTGGGCCCCGCAGTTTTTGGAACCCACCGGGCTTCCCCTGGGTCCTACTACCCTTGGTTCCTGTCATTTTTGACAGGAACCAAGGGCAGAGAAATATTAATTTTCTACATTTTAGGGGCCTCGCGGGCTGGATAGAATGGTCTCATGGGCCGATTCGGCCCACGGGCTGGATTTTGCCTGCCCCTTGTGATAAAGAAAAGAAAGAAAAATGACCAAACGCCAAACGTAGGAGCAAGTCGTGCTCATGGCATGGGGAAGGCGATGGGCGCGGCCTGACAGCAGCGGTCCCGGCCCGCACTGATTGGCAGGAGGCATGCAGATGCAGCCCGTTTAAAAGGCAAGCGCGCCAAAAGAAAGGGGGACCCGCGCAATATCGGAGAGACCTGATCACCCTCACCGGAGGTCCTGCGTCCACGAAATCCCTTCCCCCCGGATGCCCCCATCACGACTGGGTATACCATCCGAACATGTTTAGGAGCTCTCGAGTTATCAGCGAGTTTAATCTTGAAACAGCTGTTAAGAAGTTTTTTTCTGCCTAAACTGTGAGTAAAGCATTTACTTATCTCACCGCCTCCTTGGTGTTTTTCTGTCGATAAAAGGAGAGACAGAAGAGGGAGGAATAAGGCCCCAAAACCCTTTTGTCCCCGGCCTGGTCACATAATAATCGCAACCACCCATTCTCAGGTTGAACATGGCGTCACGAACAGGATCCCCGGGGCAAAGGGGGAACGAAGGAGATGTTGACGAGTTAGTCAGACATTGCCCGTGGGGAAACCGTCACCGACCCCTGACCACGAACGCCGATGATTTATGGGCCCACGTGGTGTTTCATCAAGCTGGGGAGGACGGAAAGATGGGAGGCTATGTTTCCATCCGCCCGACCGAGGGCAGCGAGGATCCACTTAAAGAATGGGTCGTGTCCAGCCTCATCCCCGCAGCCTTAGGATGCCTCCTTTCCAGTCCTGTGGTTCTTTACCACCTGCCCGACAAAACACCAGAGGCGTTACTTAGCCGCATCAAGCCCACAGGCACAGATGACCGTACTCCCGCAAAAGAGTACGTTAGGTGCATCCAGTACCTAAAAGACAGGAGCGGCTGCGAAATCCCTCCCGATAAATTCAAATGCCCCGATCTCAATCCCGGAGGCGCCGAAGATGAAATTCTAACGGCACTCCGTGAGAGTCTTGAGACTGATGGACGGGATGCCACAGGGTGGACAGGGCAAAAGTGGAATAAAGGAAAAATTATTAATATCCTGTTTCGCTCGGTGACCACCTTGCTACAACACGTGGCGAACCAAGCCAGCATAATAGATACGCTGACTAGAACGGCCGCGTAGAAGAGTATCGCACAGCCCGAGCCACTGCTTAAAAATGGCGCCGCAGGTAAAGAAGAGGGCGTGGCCAAAGAGTCCCAGGCGGGAAACCCCGATGTTAGAGAAACCCCGTCAGCCCCACCCGAGGAACCGCCTCCGTACAACATCCCACCAGAGCTATGTTCCGCCCTCCCCGCCGACGCAGGCGCACCCGTTCTGCATGCAAACCCTGTAGCCTTAGTGAAAACTGTCATCGATGGCGCGGGAACCCGCACCCTCACTACCTTCCGTACGCGCACCAGAGGGGAACTCCAAGAGCTGACAAGAGATACCCGACTGAATCCGGGTGAAACACTGGCAATATGGCTAGGACGACTGATATTAGAGCATGGGTCAGATTTAGTAGACCTGGAGGAGTGTGCTATCCTAATGCACCAACCCGCATGGAGTGGAGGAGCGTGTAGCGACACGACCCAAGTACTGCGCAACCAGGCTTGGCCAATCCCTTTGTATGCTGCCACGGTCCCAGCGCTGTTGAACCGAGCTCACGCTTGGCATGAGGATCCGCCCGATGATCCATCGCCTGTACAGCTCCTGTATGCAATAGCGGGAGCCAGCTACTTAACCTGGGACACCGGATGGTATCCACTGACCCTGACTCCACACCAGGCAAACAGTGTTTGGCCGCATCGCTGGTGTGACGATCCTGGCAAGGTCCCTGTATCCGCGTCAGCAGGGGAGGCCTGCGTTGAGGTTTATGGAGGTATGAATACACCCATGTTCCGCTTGTTATTACACCCACTGGTAGGGAGGCTGATAGGGAACGTTCTAAGTATTCTGGGAAAGCTCACCACAGTGCGCAAAGTAGAATCCAAGCCCACCCCGCCAGCAGCGGTACAGGCGGTAGGAGTGTGGAAAGCAACACCTAGAAAACCCCGAACTGATCGCTCACCGCGTGGACAACCACCAGACCGCACACTTAGGGAGCGTGCTATGTTTAGCTTTCTGCTACGCAAAAGCGGTCTGACAAAGAATCAGCTTCATGGGTTAGGGGATGAAGGGCAAAAAATACTGGCGCTGAATCTAGGCTTTAAGCTTAAAGAGCAGGAGCCAGACAAAGAAAAAAACGAGTAGCGGCTGTCAATACGGGCGACGACGGCCAACCCACTAATGATGAACGCCCGTACGCACCCTATGAT
>NW_005842893.1:385206-398162 GCF_000455745.1 Alligator sinensis
ACCAGCCAATCCCGACGCGCACTGATCTGCAGTCCCAAATCTGAAACCTCTTAGCTGACTTGTGCAAGCGAGAGTGTATTCAGCCCATAAAATCCTCCACCTACCTTTCGGCCGGATGGGGAATCCCTAAACCAGGAAAGCCGACGGAAGCTCGTCTAGTGGTGGACTGCCGATAAGCGAATCGTTGCTGTAAACCGCTCCAAATGCCCGCTGCACAAACCGTCTCAGACATCCTCGATGGCATGACTGAAATACAGAGGGGTGGAGAATGGTTTGCCACCACATTAGACTTAAGGGACATGTTTTATTCAATCCCTATACACGACCCGCAAGGGATCCTTAATATGTGTGTAGGCGGACAAATGTTCTCCTGGAAGGTTTGTCCACAAGGTTATCACAACGCACCAGCCCTAGCAGTCACAGCGATGAATGGGACGATCGACAGCTTTGTTCGTCCCCGCCCAAAGACCGCAGACGTTCACATCTGGACCTATGTCAACGATATTGTCATCATGGGGCATGACCGTGCCGCGGTCTGTGCCACCACTGCGGACCTAAAGGACCACTTGAGCAATCAAGGATGGACAGTAAACCTGGCTAAGTCGACGCAGCACAGTTTAGTACATATTACTAATGAACCCCAAGTTTTGTTTTTCAGCCCGAAATGGCATGAAGTCGCTGATGCATGATGTGGTGTGAAACTCATCGCCGCAAGTGAATCTACTGGCGACGGCCCCGGCAAAAACGTTGTGCTGCATCCGGACAGACACAGTTGGACTTATCCTTAATATCATTGTTTAACGTTTTATTATGTATTTGTATTAGATGTTGTATTTTGGCTTTGTATATATATATCTAGGGAAGGAAGTTTTCGAGCCTAAACATGTTTGAGATTGGCATTTGGTCAAGGGGGCATGTGATAAAGAAAAGAAAGAAAAATGACCAAACGTAGGAGCAAGTCGTGCTCATAGCATGGGGAAGGCGATGGGCGCGGCCTGACAGCAGCGGTCCCGGCCCGCGCTGATTGGCAGGGGGCATGCAGATGCAGCCCGTTTAAAAGGCAAGCGCGCCAAAAGAAAGGGGGACCCGCGCAATATCGGAGAGACCTGATCACCCTCACCGGAGGTCCTGCGTCCACGAAATCCCTTCCCCCCGGATGCCCCCATCACAACTGGGTATACCATCCGAACGTGTTTAAGAGCTCTCGAGTTATCAGCGAGTTTAATCTTGAAACAGCTGTTAAGAAGGTTTTTTCTGCCTAAACTGTGAGTAAAGCATTTACTTATCTCACCGCCTCCGTGGTGTTTTTCTGTCGACGGAAGGAGAGACAGAAGAGGGAGGAATAAGGCCCCAAAACCCTTTTGTCCCCAGCCTGCTCGCATAATCTGGGTCCAACCACCCATTGTCAGGTTGAACACCCCTGATATACACTAACAAGTTAGAAATGTTTCCCTTTTCTTTATTCAGAATACTTACCAAGTCTGGGAATATGCACCATGGGAAAACAGTTGTGATCCTCTACATGCCTTTGTTAAATTTCTTTATGTATCCCCCCTTCTTCCTTTGTAACCTGATTCATAGACAGGATAATTCCAGAGGGACCTAAAGGCTCTTTGGAGTCAGTCAATTCATCATCTTAATTGTCCAGCGAGAGTCATTGTTATGCAACATGTGGCATTTTACATCCCTTTGAAACCTGAATCTGCTTCCTCTTCAGTGACATGTAATCCAATATTACCATGTATCTGCTCTGTATTATGACCTTGTGGATACGTACATTTATCCATACAGTATGCGTTTGTCCTTTGGTCGAGCCTCAATGAAGCAAAGGAGGGTAGATTTCTTGGGCATTTTAGTGGGGAAATGCACCTTTCAACAGGAAAGCTCTGATTAAATTTTGGGATGGAAGAAGAGAGAGTAAGTACCTGAGAATAAAGGCCAGAACATAATAGAAATAAAGGCCAGAAAATAAGGGAAGAACAGTGAGAGGGAGAGAGACCTTCAGAACTGGCTCCAGTCACAGGGACATGTGGGCAGCAGATCATGGCTCTGTCCCGGGCCCTGGCTCTGCACTGTCACTGTCCAGTGATACTACCCCAGGTCCTGCCCACCCATCCTGCTCCTGAACACCACTCCCTGCAGCCCCATCCCATCCACCCACTGTGCACCCTGCCCACACATGCCTTGGGCTGGTCTCCATGGAGACCCTGCCCTCCCATTCCAGCCAGCGCCACGGTGGTGGATGTGGGGCAAATGGGGCGGAGTGCCTGGGCAGTGGGGCTGGAACCAGCAGTGGCAAAGACTGGCAGGGGCAGCTGGAAGGAGCCACTGCTGGGGGGGCTATTGGGAAGTCCCCAGCCATTGCACTTCCCCCAGCTTCACTGCACACCAGGGATGGTGGGATGGATTGTACATGCCACAGCCTGGGCTGCCCCCCAAGCCTGGGCTGGGCAGGACAGAAGGACCCGCCACAGGCTGGAGAAGATCCCTTGGCAGGCTGGATCCAGCCCACAGGCTGGATTTTGCCTAAAACCCTGCTTTAATACAAAAGAACAGTGATTGCCTTTACCAACAGAGAACATTCCTTTCTAATAAATCAGAGGTGAAAAAGAGGTTGCTGCACCTGTGGGCTTCTCAGGGCAGGCTCTTGCTCCCTGAGGAGCTACTCAGAAACAGCACAATAATATAAAAGGAGCTTTAAATGAACAAACCAAGCAAACACAACCCTGTTGTGCTGTCTGAGATACTAGGAAGGGTATCCTGTGGCTCTCCCTAATACAGCAGTTTGGCCCCTCCAGTGATTCAGTCTACCTGCTGGCCTCAGGGTCACAACTGTTCCCTCAATGTTTTCCTCCCACTCCTCTCCTGCTCTTCTCTCTGGGGTTTTAAAACTCCCAGTGAACCACCCCCTGATCAGCAACCTTGCTTTTGTGGGATGGGCTGTCTTGTTACCAGCAGCCCTTAGTTAACCTTGCCAAAATGACAGTGCTATCAAATAGGAAAAAGCATCAATGTGTGTCTAATTCAGCTAGACTGCTTTCTCAGTCTTAACTAAACATGCCAATAGCTAAAGATAATACACATGAGTATGGTCATATTGGCATCCTGTCTCAATTCTATGTAGTGTGGCCTGGGCAAAAAAAACAGCATCTGTGTTTTAGAAGCACTCTTTCCCCTGGTGAACTTCATTTTCCCTCAAATGTCCCACTTTTAAAAACTGAGTTTCTCCAGCTTCTTAGATTGTGACTGAAGAGATATTGAATGTGCCTGTATTTATGGAGGTGATACATAGCTCTTTGGCTATTACTGTTTATTTTACAGTAGCAGCTAGAGGCCACAACCAAAATCAGGGGCTCATTGTGCTACTTATTGTATAGATATGTAGTAAGAGACTAGCTTTGTTCAGAGCCAGTGACAATCCAAAGCTCCATCTTGTATGTGGTAATGCATAAATGGAAGTCTGCATTCATGTATTATTCAATTTGAGAGTTATTATTATTTGTTGTGGTAAGGCTTAGGGATGTCTGCCTGATTCCAGGGCCATACTCTGGGAATTGTAGTCACAGAGCAAACAGCTACTCCCTGCCCCATGGACCAAAGAGGAATTGGAGCTTAAATAGGGACTGACAGATTGGGAAAAAAAGAATGCCATCACCCTCATTTGGCAGATAGGAAACTGAAGCAGAGAATGATTTGCTTATGGCCACATAGGGAGCAGCAGAGCCAGGAAGTAAAAACAGATCTTTTCAGTCCCAGTAAACTAGGGTTACCATATTTCCAGTATCAAAAAAGAGAACACCTGTGAGGGGGAACCAGGGGGAGGGGCATATGATTGTGGGGGGGAGTAGTGATATGCCCATTCCCTGCCTCTGCCCCTCACTCCTAAGCCCCTGCCCCCTAGCCCTGCCAGCCCCCCCTCATACCCCACCCACAGCCTCCTGCTCCCCAGCCCTGCCAGTGCCCCGCACTCTGGACCCGCAGTCCCCTGTCCCCCAGCCCTGCTACCCAAACAGCTCCTATGTTGCGCACACACACTCCTACACACATGCACACACACTGTTTCTTTACCTGGCCAGGGCCTGCATGGAGAGCACATGACCCCCAACAGTCAATCGCCTTGCCCACTGCTCCCATCTCCAAGCAGCCAGCCTGGGAGAGCAGAGGAAGAGCAAAAACTCAAACATTTGCTCTCATTTTTAAAACCTGCCCAGACATGAGGACAGGGGTCCAAAAAAGAGGACATATCCAGAAAAACCTAGATATATGGTAACCCTACAGTAAACCATCAGCCCCATCTTCCTGTCCTTTTACACTGAGTATAGTGAGTTCTAAACAACACTTTTTCACTTTGAGAATATTAATATTTTAAATATGATTTCTCTCCAGTCCACCAGGCCTCTTAGACACTGCCATTTTCTATTTAGGCATCAGTAAATCAATCAAAGATTGTATATATTCATTTCTCCTCTACTTTCAGAGGCCTTGGATCATTGCAGCCATCAAGGAGAACCAAATGCAGCCCCTAATGAAACGCAACTCTGCTCCATGATTTGTGTTATGGAGGCTTGTTCATAGAGCTTCTCTTTATGCAGTGTTCTCAGGCACTACTGCCTTTTGGAGCTCAGGATCTGAACTGAGAGCCCATGCTTAGTCTTTGCTGCCAATACCAGTTTCCGCTATGCCGTGGTTCTCAGATGTGGGAAAATGAAAACATAGATAAAACCAGCAAACTCATATGCTCATGTGACTTGATCCAAGCTTGAAAGCCAGGATGTTCAGAGAAGAAGGGCAAGTGACACTACATCTCCATGTTGGAATATTTATATTATGTTTCTGGGGGAAGAAAAGTGAGAAATGAAGATGGTGGCTTTGAACTGTGCATTTTGTGTAACTGGGAAGAGAGCAGAGAGCTCCAGAGCAGTTTGCACTAAGTATTCTGGAAAAGAACCAAAAGAAAATGGGCAATGCATTCTATCAATAACCATCGGGGCAATATGAGAGCGTAACTATATAAAATGGAAAGCAAAGTGGACTGCAGTACTAGAAGGCATGCTTCAAAATATAAGGAATTCTGTACAATCACTTTCTCACGTAGGTCCCATATTCATTGCAGACAATGGCCTCAACATCTGTGAGAAGAAAGGATTCAGATAACTCAACTACACATCTCAGGAGAAATGGGAAAGGCTGGATGGGCAGCAAGGTTATTGGACAGACATCCCAGAGAGGAAATATGAGCACTAAGTGACATTCTTCTGCTAAAGGAAATAATATTCATCAGCTAAAGAGCGTCTGAAATTCCAGTGGCATGGATTCCTTAAAATCAAGACTGTGCAATTATGTTGGCTTTCAAAGCATTGTTAATTTCCATATCTCTCTCCAGCTTCCTTCCTTCAACAGCAATAAAACGATGATGTTTCTATCTTAGAGGTAAGCATTGTAGCGTTTTGCTGGCTTAAAAAAAAGAAGGATATTTACAAACTGTCTATAAGCATGAAACAAAATCTCCTATCAATGAAATGGAGCCACCTGTGAGACTGAAGATGGCAGCTGCATCTATGCACTATATTGCACAGCAGTTTAGGGCCTGAATGGAAGAGTACTGTATTCAATAAAACTGCAGAGGGCTTAATGTAGGCAGAAGGCTTCCTAGTTAACTAAGATAGGCATGAGTCTTGAAGGCACAGAATACCCAGAACTGTCACTGATTCACTGTGTGGCCTTCTCCAAGTTGCTTAGAGCTCTGATCTTAGTTGATCCCTATATATGCTGCCATTATACAAATAATGATTAATAACAAGCGTGTCCCTGGCCTTGGTTGAAATCAAATGACACAGAAACCCAGCACAGAAGAATTCATACCCACAGCAACAGAGCATGAGTCACAGGACAATTCTGCTAAATCAGGGATGGGCAATTATTTATGCTGGAGGGCCACTTAACAAATTTTGGTAAGCTGTTGAGGGCTGCAAGGGTAGCCCCACCCCTTGACAGGTGCCCCTCCCCCTGGTTGCTATCTTGAGACCAGAAGTCCTGCCCCTAACCCCTGTTCTTTGTCACCAGAAGTCCCTCCCCTTGCCCCAGAAGTACTCCTTTTTGGGAGTCATCTTAAAACCAGAATAAAAACAAATCTTATACTAAAAAATCAAACATCTACTATAATTTAATTTTATTTAAATAATATTTTTGTCCTGATTTATGTGTTTACATCGTGCATCTAGAGGCAATTTCGTAATAGCTCAAATTACAACCTTACTCTTGTATATTGTGTGCATGTGTGTGTGTGGAGGGGTGGGTATGGTGGGTAGGGTTTGTGGGGGAGGGTAGGGGGTGGCCATGGAGGGGTGTGGAGTAGGTGGTTGGGGTGGCAGTATGTGGGGGGGTGTAGGCTGGAGTGTGCCACTCCCTGGAGCTGCACATAGTGGCAGTGAGCAGGGCCAGTCCAGCCTGCCCCATAGTGTGCAGCTCCCTGTGCTCCCGCCCCCTTTCCCCCCAGCAGGAGGCCCTGGCCCTGGCCCAGTGGGGCCCATACCTGCATTCCCCGTCTCAGAGGCAGGGAGGCTGGGAACAGATCTGGGGCAGCCAGGCACAAGCATGGTCAGGCAGAGGCTTCTTGTCAATGGTGCCCCCTAGGTTGGGGCTGGGGCGGGGGGGGGGAGTTGCTTAGCAACCAGAGCCACACCTCCTGCAGGGACACACTGGCTTGCAGAGAGGCAGCAAGGACCAGGGCATATGGAGGGGCCCTGTGGCCCAGATGGAATTTCCTGGTGGGCCGGTTGTGGATCACGGGCCGTATTTTGCCCACCCCCGCTCTAAATGGTATTAGGTGGCTAAAACTCCCCCAACACATTAGCTACTATGTTGCATTGTGCAGAGAGAGAGGGGAAACTAGCAAGATCATCAACTTTAGTGAGGAGTTTTTTGCCGTGCTGCATCACATAAGGTCACAGCCTGATTCATGTAACAGAGCATGACCCAGTCTTACCTACCACGATGAAATATGACTTGTTGGAAAGTGTGCTGGGAACAAGCTGCCAATTCTAGGAGCATTTTCAAATCAGATTTGTTTGTTTTAAAAGTTAATTACCCCATCCTGGGCTGTTCCTCCTCACAGAATTAATAGGTAGGTGTTTCCCTCTCCATAGATTCCTCGTGATTGAACAAAAAGACACAGTTCCTTACAAAATTCCCTCTCTAGTCTGCATATGTGCAAAGCTTCAGTAACCTTTTGTTCTTTTACCTTTTTAAGCTAGTTATATGTGCATATCCTAAGCTCTTGCTTTGCTCTTCTGCTATAATGCCTTTGGAAAGGCTGCACTCCAGATATTTAGGCATTTAGCAAATGGACTTTTCAGACTCTTTGGCAGTGTTTTTCTGTTACATTTAAATTAATATTTGATGCCAGGTTACAGGGAGCATTGAAATGCTCTCCCCACAGCTAAGACAACCACCATTATTGTAACCAAGAGCTTGTTTCAAGCACCAGTACATCAAAATGGGTTTGGGGTAAAAGAAGACCATAAAGGTATTGTGCTATGCAATCATATGTGTCTTTTATTCCTCATGCTAATTAGATTTCATAGAAAGGGTGGGAAGGTTTTGACAGAATATCAACTATTGAACTTGTTGCTAATTTGCTTCCCACCCATCCCCACTAAAATGAACCCAAGAAAGAATAGTAACAAATAAATTATGTTAGTGATCACTATATTGCTGAAGAGTGTGGTGTTACTCACCATGTCTATTGCCTGCCTGCTGAATTATCGCATAGCAGATAATGTTACTGGAGTGCTAAAAGTTTGCCTCACTTTGCTATGCAATAAGCACAGAAAGGGTCATTCCCAGGGAGTAGTCATCCTTCTGGAGAAGGTAAAATGGGAATAGGGAAGAATGGGATTCCAAAAACACATCTGGGGCTTGGTCCACTGCTGAGCACCAGCATTTCTTATAGATTCAGAGCCTAATCCAAACCCTGATCTGAGTCAATGTATCTATCTATTGAGTTCAGACTTAGATCAATCCAGGGTTTTTTCAGCATTGGGCCCAAGGATGGAAATCTTGTAAGTAAAACCAAAGCCAAGAAGAAAAGAGGTGCGTGGAAGTGAAAAAGTTTAACTATTACTTTACACTCCCAGGCTGTGTTCACACAAGCAGGGGCATGTGTTTGCAGCAGCACAAATAGTAGCGGCACAAATTTGTGCCACTACTGTGTGCTGCAGTGCATGGCCCTGCCCGTGTGCTTTGCAGTGGGACACATTGTCCCACTACTCCATGTGCTGCAGCGGGGCTGGCTGGGGCACAGCGTGTCTCCATTCAGGGCTAGCTGGCAGGCAGACCCTGCACTGAGGCACACTGTGCCCCAGACAACTAGGGAGTGGCACAGGGCTGCCTGCTCCCCTGTATCTGCAGGCTGTAGAGGCCCTGTTCTGAGACACCCTGAACCCCAGCCAGACAGCCACGCCCCAGTTGGCTGGGGTGCAGAGTGCCTTGAGATAGGGGAGCAGGCAGCACTGGGCTACCTGCTCCCCCCTCTGCATTTGTCTCAGCACACACCACTTTGATGTGCTTTGAGCCTTTTTTTTCCATGGTTTTTTGTGGGGTTTATATTATATCAATGCATATAACATACTGTATACACATATATCAGGAAAACAATGTTGTCCCTGGAGAAAAGTGAAGTCTGTGGCATTTGCAAGGTGTTTACTTCCTGCTAACTCCATAACCATTAATTGCACTGGGATTTGGGAGAGAAAAATGCCTTCCTAATGAGCAGACGTGCAAGTCTTCAAACCAATAGCTAACATGGAAGCAGGTGTATGTTGAGATGCTGCTTGAATATCAAGCATTTCACCAGACTTACTCATGTCCATTTTGCAGGTTGCACATCTGTGTTTATCGAAATGCCTAGGACCAGTGCAGTTCAGGATTTGTATTTTGTACACCTTGAAGTTTGGCACTTACTCACCTGCAATTTCCCTGTATCCTGGAAATGCAACAAAATTTTTCCTTTTCACAGCTGTCAGTGCTTATTTTCTCAAAAACACTTCAGTTATGAAGAAAGTAGCCCAGGGAAGCATTTGGAGACCTGGACCATTGTGGTGGTGCTCTTTAGTAGCTACCAGGTGCATTCTACACATCCCTAGACTAAGACATCTAATTCAGTTATGAGCCAGTCAGAAGCAAGAGGCACCAGAAGATACACCTATTGACAACCTGTTGACCTGGGGTTTCCAATGGAAATCTGTAGAGGCAAGACTTTCAAATAGTGCCCTAGCAGTGATAATCATATGATAGTGAGACAGCCTATTGTCCTAGGGGATCAGTGTGCAGCTGCTGAGTCTCTCTGCCTCATTACAAAGTCACAACAGGTTATCAGAAAGGTAGTTAGCAGTCTCATTTCCCACCACCAATGGTAGCACCTATCTGTTTTGATTAGATTTCCAGCATGGCTGATTATAGTCTTCATTCCTAAATTCTCCTGTGGTTTCAGTAAGGCTGGCTCTAACTAAGCATCTGTCACACCTCTAGACTTCTGTGGGAGTTTCATGAACTTAACAGCTCTTCAGATTTGACTCCAACATAACTTCTGTAAATGCATGTGCATGATGGGTATTATTGACAGGAACAAAACTACCTTCAGATTTAAAAACATCCAGCCACAACTATATGTCCTGACAATTCCTGTATCTTCCATTCCATGCCTGTGTCATGGGGGGATTAATACAAAGTTGCAGGGAAAGGGTTACAATAGATGATGGAGGGTGGGTGGGGGGAGATGCTTGTGCTGAAGTCAAGTGAGTCACCACCTACATACTGTAACCCCTTTCCCCCCTGCATTGGGTTGCTGCTGCTGTTGCTTTCCAGTTTGCAGAGCTGTCTGTCTCCTCACTGAATAAAATATTTAAATCCAAGCTGAATTGAGAAAACAAAACAAAAGAAAAACAACCAATCCCCCAGAAGAGAAAAGAAATCAGCGGGTTTCCTCAAGGGAATAGAATGCCTGTGACCTATTTCACTTTCAGCTCTTCCTCACAATTCAACCTGCTGCAGCTAACTTTTGCCTCAAGAAGTCAAGATGGGAAAGTGATCCAGACAAAAACAGCTAACCATATCCCAGCTCTAGACTTTTTTTTATAGCCCTATTCTGAAGCCAGTCCTGCTTTTGGAGCTCAACGGCCAGCTGGGGTATGGAGTAATCTTCCTATATACCTTTCATCTTTTTGCTATGGTCTCCTGAAATCCTACAGGCATTTATATATAATTCCACAGCCAGTAAGGAAAAGCAACACGTCTCTGCCTCAAAACCATGGCATGCAAAATCCACATGCTGAAGACACTCTGGTTTCAATTCAAAACCTAGGTGGCACTCATGCTATGTTACCCCTTCGTACATCTCCTTTACCGCTTATCTCTGAGAAGCTAAAAATAGAAAGGAGAGAGCTGGATTTACAGATAAAGTGAGCCATTTCCAAAACAGGAGGGAGGCACTTAGCATTTGCTTTTCACACCAAGCTCCCATCATTTGCTCCACAAACTATGCTATCAGGCTGCCTCACTGTATTCCAGCCCCTTTTTTATCTCCTATGTTTGGCTCTAAGTATACTGTACATAGTAGCATCTACTAGGCAACAGCTTGAATGTGTGCACTTAGGGCTAAGGGAGACCAGATAAGCAAGCTCTTTGCTAGGCAAATTGTGAGGAAGCAAGGTATTAAGCCAAAAAACATGTTTCTGTGGTTTTTGGATCAAGTGTAACATCTGCTTTCTTTGCACTACTGATATGGCACGAGTGTGAATGGTTCGGAAACTCAGTGCAACGTATCAGAGGAAGGGAAGATGAGCTACAGAAAGAACTGGCATGATGAAGAGAAAAATGAAAACACCACTAAATAAATAATTATTAGACAGTTTGCCATGTTAGGGAGTGTTTTTATACTTACTCTGTATTACGATGGCTTTGCCTGCATTATACTGAGGCTTGATCTTGCAATCCCATGTGTGATCAAAATTAATTATTGAAAAAATTACCAGGGTCCACACTAGCTTCTTCTCTACTCTTCTTTTTAAATATTGCTTTTGCTTGGTTTCTATGGAAACTAGAGAGTGCACATGTGCTAGTTAAACTCTGTACGATATTTTCTACCCTCCAGGAAAAGCCTCTGCATCAGCTTTTCCAATATTTTATTCACATCCCCATTAACGTGCCTCTTTGAAAGGAGCAGAGGGAGGGAAGTAGTGAATGCTGCACTCTCACCACTAAAACTGAAATGACATTATCTATGTGCCACTTGCAGTTGTTATTAACTCTGAGAATGCTGGCAGCATTTCCTAGTTGGCCAGTGGCAGGCAAATGAAAGTCTGGAAGAAATATATAATACAGCTTAATTAAATAAATTACTAATAACAGACAGTATTCCTGTATGCTACTCAGAAATAAGTCTTCCTGTCAGCATTTGCTTGTCCTGTGGTGTACTCCTCATTGTGAGACTCTTTCTTTTATACTACTGGTTTCCTCAGCTCATCCAGTGCTCCTGATTTTCACACACAGCTTTAACCATTACAACAAGAGCTTTGCGTGTTGTCCCTGTTATCTGAAATCTTCCAGTTCCAGAGTCCCTTCCCCAGTCTAGAAAAGGTTAAATTGTAAACCTATAATCACCCTTCCTTTTCTCTGCAGCTGTGGGAATGCCAAGCACCATGGTAACAAATGGGGTGATTCCTGCAGAAAGAAAAAGTACCTGGGCTATCTGTCACCTCTCCTGTGGAGGAAGACAGTGAAGGTGATACAGGTTCTACTGACATGAGAACCTTATCTGAGCATGTAGATGGGCATTTATGCAGATCTATTCATCCTTTTCATGGAACCTGGCTGGTGTGGTGTCCTTTTGTTCCTATTGCCCCTGCTCAGATTGTGAGTTGAATGAAAGAATGCCTGGTTGAGGCTTTACTCAGACAAGATGGCTATAATATTGATAAGTGGCTCCCAGGTTCAAAGCTGGTTCATTCCCCCACTGCATAGCAAGCTGGTGCACCTTTTACCACAAGTGTCTCAGTGTAAGGGCATTTCTGGAGCCCAAACTGTTCTTGAATTCCTAGAAGGTGTCTGTGACCTACAGCACTTTCTTCTAATATGACTAAGACTGTCTCTCAGAAGTGGCCCTGAACATTCCTAAACAGGCTATTTTGGACCATTAGAATGTTCCTCTGGATGAGCACTCAGTAACTGGACACACATCTAGAGAGGTGGGTAAGTCAGCGGGGTGTGTGCACGACATGGGGGTTTGATCAGCCCTAAATTGAAGCGGTGTTTTTTTCGTCTACACAGGGTTAATGAGGACCTTGTCAGGGAACTTCTGAAGGGACTAGATGTATTTAAATCCACAGGTCCTGATGATCTCCACCCCAAACTGCTGAAGGAACTAGCGGGGGTCATTGCGGGACCTCTGGCACAGCTCTACGAGCACTCATGGAGCTCGGGCGATGTGCCGGAGGACTGGAAAAGGGCCAATGTGATCTCCATCTTCAAAAAAGGGAGGAAGGAGGACCCAGGAAACTATAGGCCCGTGAGTCTTACCTTGGTCCTAGGGAAGCTTTTCGAAAGAATTATCCTGGCATATGTCCAGGAAGGGCCAGCAGGGAAGGTTATGCTCAGGGGCAACCAGCACGGGTTCATTAGGGGCAGGTCTTGTCAAACCAACCTGGTGGCCTTCTATGACCAGGTCACCGAGTCCTTGGATGCAGGTGTCACAGTGGATATAGTCTTTCTGGACTTCAGGAAGGCCTTCGACACGGTCTCTCACCCCATTCTCAGTAAGAAACTAGGAGACAGTGGTGTTGATGCCTTCACGGTCAGATGGGTCACTAACTGGCTGGAGGGCCGCACCCAGAGGGTGGTGGCGGATGGGTCTTATTCGACCTGGAGGGATGTGGGCAGTGGGGTTCCCCAGGGCTCGGTCC
>NW_005842893.1:398285-406069 GCF_000455745.1 Alligator sinensis
CTGGGGAACTCCCTTCTCGCCAGTGTTGAGACAGAAAAGGATCTTGGAGTCATCATTGATGCCACAATGAACATGGGCCGACAAAGTGGGGACACGGTCAGGAAGGCCAACCATACCTTGTCGTGCATCCACAGATGCATGTCAAGGAGGTCCAAGGAGGTGATCCTCCCCCTCTATGCAACACTGGTCAGGCTGCAGCAGGAGTACTGCATCCAGTTCTGGGTGCCGCACTTCAGGAGGGATGTGGCCAATATGGAGAGGGTCCAAAGGAGGGCCACCCGCATGATCAGGGGGCAGCAGGGCAGGCCCTATGAGGAGAGGCTATGGAACCTGAACCTGTTCAGCCTCCAAAAGAGAAGACTGAGAGGGGATCTAGTGGCAGTCTACAAACTAGTCAAGGGGGACCAGCAGGCATTGGGAGAGTTCCTGTTCCCCTGAGCACTCCTGGGAGTTACAAGAAACAACGGACACAAGCTAGCGGAGGGTAGATTCAGGCTAGACATTAGGAGGTGCTATTTCACTGTCAGGGCGGCTAGGACCTGGAACCAACTTCCAAAAGAAGTGGTGCCTGCTCCTACCCTGGGGGTCTTTAAAAAAAAGCTGGATGAACATCTGGCCAGGGTCATTTGACCCCAGTACTCTTTCCTGGCATGGCAGAGGGTCGGACTAGATGATCTTCTTAGGTCCCTTCCGACCCTACCAACTATGAAACTATGAAACTATACACGCCCACAGACTTACCCTGTTCAGCCATGTAGGACAGGTAGTGATAAAGAAAACTAGATCTAACCACAACTTCCAAGGGTATGTAGATAGCCGAATGTAATTATTAAACCTCGAATAGCTCCTCCTCTTTTACCAAAAAAATGCTGTGGGAAGGCTAGTTTGGCTTCAGACCCAATGCAAAATATGTTGCCTCTAGCAGCCCAACAGCCTACACCACTAATCCAAGATTTGCTGAGTCAACATCTATGATAAATTATCAAAACTTCCTATAGAATCTGAAATCTCCCATCTAAACAATACTTGGTGGATCTACACATTCATTAATGCACTGTAGTTACGTGCATTAAGTGTAGTACCTGTAGAACCAAGTACTAAATCAATGCTCAGTAACTGGCGCTACTGTGCAATAGCACCGGTACAGGACTTTTTAGTGACACTAACTGTGCAGTAACCTACGACTATTACCATGGTTTTTGCCCCGCATGGTACTGCACAGTGTTATTAGGCTACTGTGCAGTTAGCACCTTGTGTAGGCACACCCACTGTGTAAGAGATCCTTAGATCATGATACAAGAGAAAATGACTTGGAAAGGAAAAGACATTTCAAAATGAAAATTCAAACTCTCATTCCATAGCTGCCAACCTATGTGGAAACATTTTTTCCATTTTTTCCAATGGAATTTTAGCAAAGTTGATACAATGTCACAAAGCCTTTCTATTTGACAGAACTACATTTTCCTCCAGAAAATGGCTCTCTCAGACTCTTTCCAACCATCTCTGGTTATCACCAATGATACATAATTGCCTCTAGGTGAATGAATGAAAAACCAATAAACTGTTCAGCTGTGCTAGACAGCAAAGCAGGAGTCAGGAAAATAAAAAGGGGGAACAGAGATGATAAAAATAGCAAAAAAGACCAAATTATATGTTGTCCTGTAACAACGCGAACTGTGCCCCAGTGTTTAGCTTCTAGACCTTATTAAAGTATGCTGATGGCCAGGGTATTGGAAAACCTGAATTTCTGCACACCTTAAGACTCCAGGAGCATCATATGCAAATACTGCATCTGGAATCTCTCTTTGGTATGGCTGTTTAGGATGGATTAATTTGAAGAGGCAGCAGTAAAGTGATCCCTGCATTAAATTCCTCTGCAGTGAAAAGCACTCCTGGAAAAACGCAGCGGTGTGGACGCAGTACTTTGAGCTGTCATGCAGAAATCCTTGTTCACAGTCTTGAGCAACTGCAGGGCCCCTCTCCTCCTCAGAGGACAGTCACAATAACAGCACAGCACTTTTCTCTTCTTTACAGGCAACTAGGCCAAATTTATTGTATGCCTCCCTGCCTCAGCAAAGTCCATTCCACTGCTGGGTAGTCACCACAAAGGAGAGTGTCTTTAAAGGTTCTTCCCGCTATAAGTGCTGCCAAAGATCCATAGAAGCAGCTGATTCACTGCATTCTCAGAGGCCCTACTCGTACCCCTTTCCTAGATAGTACAGGCTGTGGTTTAAAATGTGTTGCCTCATTGCATACCTCCTCTGCCTTTGGTCCCTAGCAAACTTGTTACCACCCAGGATCTTTGATAAAGCCTAAACAGTGGAAGCCAGTGTCTAAACTGACTGGGTTAAAATGATATTCTTATTCCCATTTCACAGATAAGGGAGCTTCAGTTTTACCTAAAGCCCCATAAGCTGTGCTTTCAGTAGGGATGAAGGGGTACTGTTATCCTGAAGGAAAATCCTTATCTGGTCTACACACAAGTTAGCGACTCAAATTGATACTATGAGGGAGGCTAATCTTTAACCTGACCTACTAATTGGCATGAAAACTACCTCCTATAGAATCATAGAACCATAGGACCAGAAGGGACCTGTAAGATCATCAAGTCCAGTCTCCTACTGCAGGCAGGAAGTTATTGGGCTCAAACATGTTTGACAAGGTGCCTGTCTAGCCTCATCTTGAACACCTCCAAGGAGGGTGACTGCACCACCTCAGCTGGGAGTGTGTTCCACATTCTGGTGATCCTGACAGAGAAAGTGTCTTTCTTATGTCTAGCCTGAATTTAACCTCTATTAGTTTATGCCCATTGGTCCTTGTCCTCCCTTGAGTTGTCTTCTTCAAGAGTTGCTCCCCTAGTTCTTGGTGCTCACCCCTGATGTACTTGTAGGTGGTTCTCAAGTCACCTCTCAGCCTTCACTTACTCAGACTGAACAGGCCCAATTCCCAGAGTCTCTTCTCATAGGGCCTACCCTGCATGCCCTTAACCATAAACTTGGCCCTTCTTTGTACCCTCTCGAGCTTATCCACATCCTTCTTGAAGTGTGGTGGACAGAACTGGACACAGTACTCCAGCTGAGGCCTCACCAATGCCTAACAGAGAGAGAGGAGCACCTCCCTGGATCTATTGGCCACACATTGGCTGATGCACATCAGAGCTCTACTTGTCCTTCTGGCAACCTCATTGCACTGCTGGCTCATGTTCATTTTCTGGTTGATCGTGACCCCCAGGTCTCAGTCAGATGCTGTTCCAGCCAGTGGACTACCACCCATCATATAGTTATGGTGAGGGTTCTTCCTACCCAGCTGAAGGAATTTGCACTTCTTATTGTTAAACCTCATCTAATTTTGTTCCACTCATAAATCCAGTCTGTCAAAGTCATCCCGAATCTTTGCCCCATTCTCTGGTATGCCCGCATTTCCCCACAGCTTGATATCATCCATGAACATAATCACTGAGCTTTCCACCCCCTCATCCAAGTTGTTAATAAATATGTTAAAGAGCACGGGTCCAAGCACTGATCCCTGGGGGACACCACTGGACACGGATATCCTGGATGAGGCCATCCAATCAATTACAGCTCTCTGGGAGCAACCTCTATGCCAGTTGTCCACCCACTTCACTGTAGACTGGTCCAGCCAAGTACCCTCCAGTTTGATTGAGAGAATCTCGTGAGAAATGCAGTCAAAGCCTTTACTGAAATCTAAGTAAATTACGTCAACCTCGTGTCCCTTGTCCAGATGGCCAGTTACTTGGTTGTAGAAGGACACTAGGTCAGTACAGGCATGATCTATCCTTGACAAAGCCATGCTGGTTGCTTCAGTTGCCAGCTTGTGATTGATGGCCTCCTTAACAAAGTTTTCAAAGATTTTACCCAGGACTGAAGTCAGGCTGACCTTTCTGTGGTTTGCTGGGTCATCTCTCTTCCCTTTCTTAAATATGGGCACCACACTGGCCCTCTTCTACTCATCCAGAACCACTCCGGAGTTCCACGATTCTTCAAACAGTCTTCTATCCTGTCTTCTCCGGGTTGTTACCTTGGGTTAGGCTGGGGAGTTAACTCATTTGAGATAATAATATACCTGTTTTTCCAGGCCAGGGCATGAACGGCATGTGCCCCCGGTGGCTGGAGGGGCACAGCTGCACTGGTGGCACTGGGAGCACAGTGGTGGTGGCGGGAGGAGGGTAGTGGTGATCAGGGAGCTCCCACAGATGACACTGGCACTTTCGTGGGGTGGGGGGTGGGGAGTGGTGAGCACCAACCAGGGGTTGGCGACCACAGTCAGGCACCACTGGCAGTGTCAGCAGCACGGTGGTGAGTGGCAACTGCTTGCAGGCGCTGCTGACACTGTTGGTAGAGCTTTTTTTCAGGGTGTGCACTGCCACACTCAGAGGGTGCACATGCACCTGTGGGCACCCACTACACATCACCCCTGGGCCAGGGCAGCCAACATAGCAACATAGAAGTAGCTGGCTCCTAATGTTTCAGTCAGACCTCTAGAATGCACCTCTGTTTCTCACCAGTATGTATCTCTGTTACAGAAAGACAAGCATTGTTTCTGAGGAGATGTCTAAACTGTAGCTGGAGGGATGCTGTATATGATGGCAGCTCATGTAAATACCCTCAAGCTACTTTTAATCAAGTTAGTTCAAGTACTAACAGCAGTGAAATTGTAGCAGCCTGGGTTTCAGCACAGACTGACTGAGCCTGTTTAAGACCCTACATAGCTATTACCTTGTGCTAACAGTTCAGTTCCTATGGCTTCACTGCTACAGATATCCATGCTAGCTAGAGTAAAACTACTGTGAACAGATCTGCACACACTGTAGGCACCCAACATAGGTATAGCAGTGAGAGACTTGAGTTTGAGACTAAGCATTATTAAATGCATGGCTTATCCGGGCCCTATTGTCTTCTTCCACACTCTGCACAAACACAATAAAAATTCAGTTAATATCACCTATGGTGTGCTCACAGTCAGACACTTGCATCTCTCCCTTGCCCTGTGTTGCTCACTAGAGGACATATCAGGATCCAGAAATGCAGAGTTAATATATGGGTTAGAACTAGATTGTGGAGTCACCCCAAGCCCTGAATAAATAGGCAGGACAGAGTGTCCCAGGCACAAACCAGCAACAGAACTGGGAGTTGGAGATGGCTCCATCCCGTACCATCAGTGTAGAATAAGGGCTTTTAGGTGAAGGAAAATAACAAGAAAAATAAAGTTTTGTGAGGGAGAGCACTGTGTGTGGATCTCTTATGTAATGTGCTGCAGCAGTGCTCTAGAATAGGAGTTGTCAACCGGGGGTATGCATACCCCAGGGGGCATTTGAGAAGGCCCTAGGGTTTAAACACGGGCAGAGATGGAGTGCCGCCCACCCAGCCAGACATGGGGGGAGGGGAGGGGAGGGGAGGGGGGAAGTTCACATGCAGTGGCTGCCACCGCTCCGCATTTGGGCACACACCTTCCTCCCACCCCCGTCCCTACTCCATGTCTATCTGCCGGGTGTATACTGCTCCAAAAAGGTTAAAAACCCATGCTCTAGAAAAAAGCTATTAAGCTCTGTATACAAGAAAAGTTCTAATATATTTCAAGGTGCAGTACACTGACTAGAGACATCACAGTTTGATTCTTTTTTGACACCATAACATGTGTCATGCATTTTCCTCTAGCATCATAAACCATGAAACAAAAAATAACACCAATTGGCCTGTCAGCTTTTCCTTTAATCCCCCTGACAGGGGTGTGACCAGGTTATTTTTTATCCTTCCCTAAGGCAGGGGAAAGAATGGAGAGGGGTGATACTATCAAGACCTCATGAGGTTCCCAGCAAGTTTTGCAGACCCAAAAGATTAGGTCAACAACCACATTTCTGGATTATTATCTACGAGTGCAGCTTTGACCTTTCTAAGACATACCTATTGCAAGCTTAAGTCCCAGTAATCAGAAGGGGATCCTATATGTGGTACTAATGGCAAGGTTTCCTCCAAGTGCTACTATGGATATTTTATGCACAGTTTTAATTTGAGTCCCTGACTGAAATCAAACCCCAGTTGTGCTAGGTCCTGTTCATGCCATAGTGAGAGACAGTCCTTGGTCCAAGATGTTGCACAGTGTGGAAGAAGGGAAGGATAATTAACTTCATTTTTTTTATAGACAAGGAACTGAGCAGTAAAGAGACCCACCCAAAGTCATACAAAAAATTGTTACAGAGCCAGGAACTGAATTCAGCTAGCCTGAGTTTTAGTCCAGTGCTGTACTCACAAGCCTAATGATCTCCCCATTCCATCTTTACTGAATTTATTTAACAGATTCAATTTAATTATTTGTGAAATTACTCCAAGCCACAAACTTATCACTTGTACAGCAACCTGCAACAGTTCTAACCCATAGGATCAGGACTCACACTGTTTTACTAGGTCTCTGAACTCTGTATCCTTTCTCAAAAATAGCTCTGCTAAATTGTCTTCTTTGGGCAAGTGTTTAAAATGGTTCTTGAGATTTTAGCTGTTTACTAACGTAACTACTGTCCCTGAATAATCATTCCAGCTGGACCGCAACCTGACCTTGCCTTGCATGTATTAGAATCTTTGAATAGAGTCCGGCTAAAATTTTAAGCAATTAAGTTCTGCAAAACTGGCAGCTACCAGGATCCAGAGACATGTGACAAGCTAAACTCTCATTGGCTGCCTTTCATATTAGACACTTTTCAGCTGTGTATAGAGTCTGTGCCTACACTTTCCCCCACTGTTGTTGCGTGAAGAGATCAGACTCTCTGTGAGTTGCCAGAGGAAGATGGAAAGTGATTCCACCAGGGTCTCAGCAGGGTGCACCAAGATATTGATAGTAGGGCTGTGCGAAGCTTCAGTCGCCAATTTGATTCGGAGGAGATTCGGACCAATTCGGCAGCCGAATCTCCATATCTGAATTGAATCAGGAGACCCATTAAAAGGTCTGAATCAAATCTGAAGCCTCTAATCAATTCAGAAAAGACTCTGAGAGATTCGGAGATTCGGAGATTCGGATCGGCTGGGGAGAAACAGGCACAGATGGGCAGCTTCAGATTCTCCCATGACTCCTCTGGCTATACCTGCCTCTCCCCGGGTGGGGGGAGCTGTGGGAGAAGCCCCCATGGCTGCCCTACCCAACCTCATACCCCACCCAGCCCCAGCCTTCCAGCACTTAAAAAAAAAAAGAAAAAAGCTCTGCACTCACCAGCTGTAGCTGCGGTGATCAGAGCCTTTGGGGGCTCGTGGCAGAGCCCCCCTACACAGCACGGGGCAGTGGGGTGCAGTGAGGATCACCCCCCCCTACTTGGCACCCACACAGCAGCTGTCACATCACACAGGTGCAATGCAGCCCGGCAGGGCGCTGCACACTGTCTGGGAGCTGGGGTGGCTCCACCTGTCAGCCGGAGCCCAGCACCACTCAGCCCCAGTGGCCCCACCTCCCAGACAGTGTGCAGTGCCCTCCCAAGCCACATTGCACCTGCACCATGGGGCAGCTGTCGCACAGGTGCCAGGTGGGGGGGAATCCCCACTGCCCCCTACAGCCCCCTACTGCTGCACACTGTGGGGGGGGCGCTCTGCTACGAACCCTCAGAGGCCACAACTGCCACTCCTGCAGCCGGTGAATGAGGGGCTTTTTTTTTTTAAGTGCCTGGGGGGCTGGGGCTGGGCAGGGGATGGGGTCAGACAAGGCAGCCATGGGGGCTTCTCCCATGGCCCCCCCCCCCCCGAGAGAGGCAGGGGAAAAACGAGGAGGCCCGGGGGGGGCCCGGG
>NW_005842893.1:406149-412485 GCF_000455745.1 Alligator sinensis
GGGGGAGGGGGCCAGACAGGCCAGCCATGGGGGCTTCTCCCATGGCTCCACCCACCGAGAGAGAGGCAGGCACAACTGGAGGAGCCATGGGAGGACCTGCAGCCGCCCAGCTAAGCCTGCCTCTCCCCGGCGAATCTGAATCACTGAATCAGCACCAAATCAGCACCGAATCTCCGATTCTGATTCAGCTAAATCAAATGGGGACAGTGAAATCACTATCTTCCAAATTGGCCGAATCTGAATCTGAATCAAATATTTCCCTATTTGCACAGGCCTATTAGATATCTTCCTGGCTTGGCAAACAAGGGACAGAGCCATCCCTGCTCTGGCTGTTGTCCCCCTTAGCTCTCTGCAAACTGAAAGGTGTAACCAAATCTACAAATTGAATCAGAAACACATTCAGTAAAGATATAGGTTGAACATGAAAGATACTGCAGTGACAGGTATCTTGACATTGATTTGGCATGCATCCTAAAGTCTACAGAATGTATCATGTTTCCCATCTGAGCAGCATTGCAAAACCACAGCAGAAAATCTCAGGGCTGCTCTGTTCGGGGTGGGGGGAGGGGAGGTGGGGGTTTGGGGAAAAGAGAAACCAAAGCTTCATTGATGATAGAATTTGCATCAGTCTGCATGGCTGCTATTAAGCCAATGTTCCCTCGGGTGTCTCGGAAATGAACAATGTGCACACATTGAGTGCCTCATGTGGAATCTATTGTTTGCCTTCTGAGCATGCTGCTCTCCGTTCATCAGCGCTGAAGTGATTTAACTTTATTTATTCAGCCAGTCCTACCAGGAGGTAGGATTCATAATCTCTAGACTGATGTTCTTCCTAGATGCTGAGGCATAGAGTTTGGTTTAATAGCATTTGCCTTTCTGCAGCACCTCTCATTCACAGATCCCGAAACATATTCTTATACATTTTTCAGTCTCAGAATATCCCTGCAAGATATAAGGTGTTTGATAAACCAAACAGTTTGAGCTTCTTAAATTTCTATAAATCATGTTTTCTAGTCCTCAGTTCATATTTGTAGCCTTTCTCTGGACCCTCTCCATTAATATTGAGAAGCATCTCTGTAAACATGCCCTGTGCTGAGTGAATTACAAAAGTTTCCCAATCAAACTTGCTGAGCTTAAAAAATGACTCTTAATATATTGTTCTTCTCCCCTTTGACTGCCAGTGCTGCAGACTAAACTTAGAATCTGAAGGAGATGGTCTTCCTGGCTCTCACACAAGGCTTCTGAAATGAGAACTTAGTTAAGGATTCTGTTGAAAATGCCAAAATGAGAATAGAACCCAGCTTGCACTCCCACAGCTGTGCTGGCCTTGTCAAGCCAACAAGAACAAAACAGAGAATAAACGTATTTTAGTAAGCAAATGTGACTCAACCACACACAGTGAACAAAAAAAGGGGCCATTTTTGCACAGTCACTATTCAGAGCAGCATATTGCTCTGAAGTGTCCCTGACCATAACCCAAAATACAAAGAAGTTTTATTAAAACAATTCATAGACCAGGCACTTCCAGGGTTTAGGATATTTTTCTTGTTTAGCTTCTGCTGTTTCTTAACAACAGATCCATGGCTCATGCACTTTTAGAAGTGTATTTATTTATGTATTTATTTATTTTGAGGAGTAAAATCTTAAATCTCAGTTGCAAGCTTAAACTGATTTATCAGCCATAGGCTCCATAAGCTCTGGCACTCCATAAATAGTAGGTTTCAGAGTGAATTGCAATTGGCTACTCCTGTGGGAAGCCCAATGGAGCAATTTCAACCCATTCGAACCCAGCAAGAAATAGAGAGACTTGCTAACAGCCAAAATCAGTCACCAGGATTTGAACTCAGGATTTGTCCAAGTGATAAGGGCCCTGGTCTAAGGGCCATGGAGTTCATTGGACAGGCTTCACTGGATTTCTGTATGCAGCCCATTAATAACAGGAGAAGTAACCAATCAGCAAAGTATCCCATTTGAAGCTACTCAGGGGCTTGTAAAGCTTTTAAAGGACCTTGGAACTTGTTTTTCTATGGTATAAGTCAGAAAGCCAGAAAGAATCATAGAATACCAGGGACCTCAGAAGGTCAACCCCAGCTTAAGGCAGGATCATTCTTGTCTAAAACCATCCCAGTAAGCACCGGTCTAACCTGCTCTTTAAAAATGTCCAAGAATGGAGATTCACAACCATTCATAGAATCATAGAATCATAGAAGTAGGGTCAGAAGGGACCTTGTAGATCTTCAAGTCCAACCCCCTGCCTGGGCAGGAGGAAAACTGGGCTCAAATGACCCCAGCCAGGTAGGCATCAAGCCTCTTCTTAAAGACGCCCAGAGTAAGAGCCAGCACCACTTCCCTTGGAAGTTGGTTCCAGATCCTAGCCACCCTAACTGTGAAGTAGTTTTTGTGGATGTCTAATCTAAACCTACTCTCCAACAATTTGTGGCCGTTATTCCTTGTTATCCCGGGGGGCGCTAGGGGAAACAAGGTCTCCCCCAAACCCTTCTAGTCCCCCCTAGTGAGTTTATAGATGGCCACCAGGTCCCCCCTCAGCCTTCTCTTGTGAAGAATGAACAGGTTCAGGTCCCGTAGCCTCTCATTGTAGGGTCTGCCCTGCTGTCCCCGGATCATGTGGGTGGCCCTCCTCTGGACCATCTCAATGTTGTCCACATCCCTCTTGAAGTGGGGTGAGCAGAACTGGACACAGTACTCCAGCTGTGGACTGACCAGTATTGCGTAGAGGGGGAGGATCACCTCCTTGGCCCTACTTGAGATGCACCTGTGGATGCACGATAAGGTCTGGTTAGCTCTGCCGACTGTGACCTCACATTGTCGGCCCATGTTCATCTTGGAGTCAATGATGACTCCAAGATCCCTTTCTGCCTCTGTGCTCTCAAGAAGGGAGTTTCCCATCTTATAAGTGTGCTGCTGGTTATTACTGCCCAAGTGCAGCACCCTGCATTTGTCAGTACTGAAACGCATCCTGTTTTTGTTAGCCCAACCCTTCAACCTATCCAGGTCTTGCTGCAGTCTTTCCCTCCCTACTAGCGTGCCCACCTCACCCCAAATTTTGGTATCATCAGCAAATTTAAACGGGTTGCTTTTCACCCCATCATCCAAATTGCTGATAAAGAAATTGAACAGTGTGGGCGCAAGGACCGAGCCCTGGGGGATTCTGCTGCCCACTTCTCCCCATGTCGAATATGACCACCCTCTGAGTATGACCCTCCAGCCAATTCGCAATCCATCTGACTGTGTAGGCATCACTGCCACAGTCGCCTAGTTTTTTAATGAGGATGGGGTGGGAGACAGTGTCAAAGGCCTTACTGAAGTCCAGAAAGACTACATCCACAGCGACACCTGCATCCGATGCTTTTGTGACCTGATCGTAAAAGGCAATCAGGTTGGTCTGACATGACCTGCTCCTAATGAAACCGTGCTGGTTGCCCTTGAGCATCATCCCCGATGCCAGCCCATCACAGATGTGCTCCTTGATGATCTTCTCAAAGAGTTTCCCCAGGATTGAGGTAAGACTGATGAGCCTATAGTTGCCCGGGTCCTCCCTCCTCCCTTTTTTAAAGATGGGGACCACATTGGCTATCTTCCAGTCATCTGGCACCTGGGTAATCATCTAGGTAATCATCTAGGTAATCTGTTTCACTTAACCAATAACCACCCTCTCAGTAAAAAAGTTCTTCCTCATATCCAACCTAAATTTTCCTTGCTATAAAGGTGCCTCTCATCGATCCTTATAGAACGCTTACATTTGTACATGTGAATGGATATTTTGGGCATGTCTGTACTATCAAAGGATCATGCCAGGAAGTTCTGCATGCCACCCTTGTTCCATGTACGCTACATCCTAAAAACAGATATAACAGTGGTGAGTGTGGGTCATTGAGCACTACCAAGAGAGTGAGCTGATTGGTACGTCTCCAGTGACACACTAAGGCATCTATATTACCTCAGTTTGGGTAATGGAGTGGGTTAGGAATGCTTCACTGAAGGGGGAGTGGCAGGGGGTCCTTGAATGCAGTAGATATGCCCTTAATGTACAGAACAGGTAGGCTTAAACAGCAGACTTGGTATTCTTCCATCTCAGTCTAGGTTCTTTCTGAGATGTGCATGTTACATGATGGAAATTGGTGGGTTGTGAATAAGGGGAGGTGAAGCTGATATACTAGATGGGATCACAGCAGGCAGATGCTTAAAAACAGGTCACAAAATTCCCAACCAGGCTGGCTGAAAGAACATCTATCAAGCGTATGTGAGGAGAAGATTTAGAAGTGAGAGTATTATCACAGTAAAAGGGCAGGAACTGAATTTAAAAGGGTCAAAACAACTCATTTTGAAAATAGCTCTCTGCCCTTACCTGTGAATTCTTAGCACTTAGGCAGGTTTAGCTTCTACTGTTGAAACCTTATCAAGGATATATTTTAGAGGTTTTACCCATATTCTCAAAACCACCAAGCAAATCCCTGTAGACAAGTGGCTTTTAACCTTTTTAGACTCAAGGCACCCTTCAGAAAGCCAGTTGTTAGTTTTCAATCATTTTTTGACTACTGAAAAATAATAGAACCATTCTTCTTGTCTAAAGAACTCAAAAAGACCAAAACAGGTCATAAACTGACAAGCAAAACTTGTGACATGGGTGACAGAAAGCAGGGCAGTTCAAAGAATGCTGCCTTTTATGCTGTTTTTCCATCCCTCCCCCAGAGCACTGGGATTGGAAGGGACCTCAGGGAAGGACCACAGTCACTGGCCAGCTACACAGTCAATATGAAAGTACTCCTTCCCTGCTCTTCCCCCTCCCTCTCCTTACTTTCTGTTTCCCTGAAGGTAAGCCCTGCTTGAGTTTCAAAACTTGAAACATTTTGAAACTTTCCCAATGTTTCAACTGCCCTTGTTTCGTTTTGAGGCTGTTTCGAAGCCCTTCATTTAATTTCAATTTTCCTGTTTCGAGCTCAAAATGACTTGAAACAGTGGTGAAACAAAACAGCCAGCAAAATTTCACACAGCCCTAATAAGCAAGCAAGGTTCTTTAGGTAGATGTGATATCTTTTCTTAGACCAACTGAGTAGTTGGAAAAAAAGTTCTTTGCAAGCTTTTGGGTGCAATCACCCTTCTTCAGGCATAGGGAATCTCTGCTGTTCTGAAACTATGCCTAAAGAAGGGTGATTGTGCCCAAAAGTTTGCAAAGAACTTTTTTCCAGCTACTTAGTTGGTCTAAGAAAAGATATCACATCAAACATCTACCCAAAGAACCTTGCTTGCCTTGATTGGGAAGACAAATTTGGAGGTTGCAATCCATTATTGATTCTCATGAAGATGAACATGCATATGAGCAACATGTACTGGTTGCTCAACCTTATCAGTTTGCTCTATCTTGTTCTAGTGAGAAGCAATGGTATACATCATTGGATATGTACATGAGTTTTTGTAGGAATTATGAAATGCACTGCAATGCATTGTTATTATGCAATAGGTGTTGAGATGTTTTATCATATGAGGCATATGCCTGACAGTCTTTCAGGAAATCAAAGTTTAAGCAGAGAGATATAGGCCTACAGTAAAAATGCTAACATTGGAAAGGATGAAGTGTGAGGAACCACAGATTGTAACATAAGAAAAAAGTGGATGAACAATAGCAAGGAGACTGGTATGCCAGATGTTGACTCCAGGGAATGTAGGACGAAAACCACCAGGAGTAAACAAATAAACCAAGAAGATTTTGTGTATAGGGCATAATAAGATAGGTATGTGTAGAAGTTTCTATCTAGTTAAAATAGAGCAAAAGAGAGGGATTTTTTGCTAGCATCACCTGATCTACTAGAGTCAGCCATCATGGGACAGCTAGGATGTCCCACTAGCATGTTTGTAGGTATTCTAATTAAATTCTTGTAACTGTAATTACTGTATGGGTGCAGTCATTAATGAGTATTGTAACACTGCTAGCTAATATAGATATATAAAATCCACTAATATATATAGTATTTTGTTACAGTGTTTTATAGCATCCATTTAAAGTAACTATATGACTACTATTGATCTTTGGGATTAATAATGCATGTTGGCTGAATTCCTGACACAGTCAATCAAATTCCAACAGTGTTTGCAGGTTCACAACCTAGAATCAGTGATGTGTATCTTATAAATACCTTCTGTGGGGACCGAACCCAACACCCATGTGGAATCCTATTTGAAGAAGGCCAGGCAGTGCACTGACATGAACAATCTTCAGCAAGAATCTCCCTGCAGGACTGGTCCCAAGTGGATTTACAACCATCAGCAACTGGTAGGGAGTGCACGGGGGTGCATATGCCCCCCCTGACAGGGCTGGTG
>NW_005842893.1:412495-432191 GCF_000455745.1 Alligator sinensis
CCGATGGCCGACACTGATACTATCAGTAGGGCAGGTGCCCCCTGCAACAGGGCCGCTGCCATCAGCAACTTCTGCGGGTGCCCCCCCTCCCCACCCCCGATTCAGGAGGCACCAATCACTCATGTTTATAATAGCATAACAATCTGTCCCAGTGAATGTAGCCATCAGATAAAGGACTTCACTTACTGGTAACCTCTGCACTAGCCTGTGGCCTGAAGCAGACTAAACAGTGGACAGATGGAGTATGATTGCCAAGGAGGTAGCAAAAGACATATTTTACAACAAAAATATAAAAGAGTCTTTTGAAGTTTATACAATATTCATTATGCTCCCAATCATGGAGTCATACAAGTATACAGATGACCATTGAGTACCTGAGAAAATGCTTCTGGATCCTAGGTATTTCATGAATTTTAGCAGACATGAATATTTGGAAGCAACACTGTCTAAATCCTCTTACATCTACTCTTGTACTGCGCCACCAATGCCGTGACTTTTACCAGGTTTATTTACTTCTCCTCATCCCACTCAGTCCTCTCCACCATGCTGTCTCTAGACCTGGAAAACCTTTCCAGGACCAATGCTCAAAGCCATCATGTTCTCTGACTCAAGGACTCACATGTACCAGGAGGCTAATGTGAGCTCATCCAAACATTTTTACTCTGTATTTAAAAAATCACCCTTCTTATCTCCATCAAGCAGTGTGCTAACCATCAGTGGGTACATCTATATGTGCATTAAGGCGTTTTTTCTAATGCACATTAAATTTAGTACCTCTAATGCGAGGTACTAGAGAACTGCACATTAGGCTACCTTAATGTGCAGTAATGAATGTGCACAGTTTTTAAATGATACTTAATGCATAATAGCCCATTTTACTGTGCATTAATGTAATTGCATGGGATTTGTTCTGATGCTTTAATGTGCAGTAAAATAGGCTACTGTGCATTAAAGTGCATGTGTAGACACGCCCAGTACCTATCGCTATCACCACATCATCATCATTCCATATCTGAATCCCATGTTAGCTCATCATTAATAATGTCACATAAAAAAATTCAGAAAAAGGACATTTTAATAAAAAATGGCCTTATTTTTCAAAATAAAATTTTTAATGAAAAATGCTTGTCTCAGTCCAAATTTTCCATTTCACCACTGGGAAAAGAAACAACCACTTTTCTTCTTTTTAAATCTTAATTGGTTCTGGTATTTCCTTTCTGTCAAAAATGTTTTTAGGGAAAAAAGAGTGTATATTTCTTTTGAAATTTTTCAGGCAAATTACTATTGTTCAAACAAGTTGATCTAAATTAATGAGTATGAATCCGATCATCTTCCTCTCCTGGGATGTACTCAGCAGAACTTTGGGTAGTGATTAGTTAATAATCCTCATATTTATAAGAATTTGCACTGGGACTTTAAAAGGAGGACTATTCTGACCCAGGGTTAAGAAGCACATTTGAAATTTGGATCCAGATCCATATTTGGATTCTGAACTCCTCCTCTGTCCCCACAATTTTGAGCTAATTCAGATGTAGGGACTTTGGATCACACATCTATCTAGTACAGTGCCATTACTAATGCACAAAGGCTAGGAAAATTGCTTATTCTCCTATTTAACAATACATCTGCTACAGTCTGGATTAGGGGTAGTTCAGATGTTGTTTACTTTTTCATTTGAATATTTTGGGGGTTTTTCTTTGAGCAGGTGCAGTGGTCCTTTGATTTCTGGTCCACTCACTCCTGATCCACTGGCTGGCAGTGGCAGCAACACTGCTATTCAGGCAAAAGTAATTGAGCCACTTGACTTATTCTAACCTACCTGCTTTCTCCTAAATGATTCATTCCACAGACATTAGCGATCCTCTCTCCTTTTTTAATGGTCTTGATGGCCCACTAATTATGCTATCCTGCTTCATAATATAGCTCCTATTTCATAGTGCTGCATATGGTTTTGAACTCTAGCTAAAAACATTAACTCAGGAATGGAAGCTGTAACTCAGGTGTAGAAATAACTTTCAGTGAAGCATTTGATGAACTGTCAAGATACTCAAAAAGGCTAGATTTTGTTTTATAAATCTGAAAAAAGAGTTTTACATTCAATTCTAATGACTATAGGACTAATGAAACAACATATTTTAATTATGCTTCCTATTTTGTTGTGTTTTTATACATAATATATGATATAGCAAATTAATGTACATTCCAATAAAGTTATATTTGTTTTTGCTCCAGACTTAGACTGAATAATGTAGCCCTGGGCCCCTAGTTTATTAGTAAAGATTCTAATTTTTTTTGACTAGAGAAAAATGTGTGTTGTCTTATATGTGATGAGGCACCATACTATCTGCACCTCCATTTTCAAAATCCTAGTGCCATCCATACATTATGAGCATTCACTATGTATCATGATGTTACCAACAGAAGATCATGCACAGGAGTTGGTTATCGAATCATAAAGCTAGGGCTCGGTTTTCAAAATAGATAAAAAATCGAGTTCACATGCTCGGTTTTTAAAATAGATAAAAAATCAAGTTCACATGCAAAGTTGCATGAACAACATCACACCTTATGCATGCAGTTTTCATGATTGCACAGATGAGTTAGCGGCATAGCGCTCAAGAAGGTACTTGGGCCATGATCCAAGAAAGCACTTATGTATGCACTTAAATTTAAATGCCAGATGAATAGTACTGACCATAAGAGAATTAGTTAAGTCTACCCATTAAGGTTAGGTCCTTTTCATATGGTCCTGGACTTACAACTTTTTGAACAACAGATCTCTAATGTTGTTTTCCTGTAGTCTGTTCTTTCCAGTGTAATAATATGCAGTAAGGATGCAATACCCTTGTCCCCACAAGCATTGAGCCTTATACTTATCTCCTGAAAAATACTATGCGGTGCCAATGACTTCATTTCCAAGAGCACATTTCCAAGAGTATGGATAGAACACATTTTCAGTGTACAGTGCTGAGAATTAGGAACAGCTTCCATCATTCAAAAAATTCTCAGTGCCAAATGGGAATAAAAATTACATACAGAATTAGTAACCCTTTCAGGCTCTCTTTTCTGAATGTGTATTTGATCTGAGAGAAAATGGCCAAATAAATATTTGTCAAGGATTCAGTCACTTTGAAGGAATGTGCATTGGCTGACCTCATGCTGCTTCTGCCTTCACTTTCTACTACTGTTCTAGCACAAGAATATTCTTTACCAAATGAGCAAATTAAGCAAATATTGGAGAATAATTAAAGAAAGTATATTTGGAATTCATAATCATTGGCATAAAGAACCGTTAGGCTCAAAGTCAGGTTCATTTCATAAGCAAAACCATACACTTCACTCCCCTGATAACTACAAAACACTTGGCAATGCTTAGGCAGCTGCTGCAGAGGAAATTACCTATGGGACTAAGGACTCTTTCCTTGTGTTCCCCCATGACTTTTGCTATTTCCTCCATGTTCCTTTTGTCTTATGCTTAGATTGGAAACATTTTTTTCTGTATACAGTGACTAGCAAGTCAGAGTCCTGGCTCATGATGGGACCTCCTACTTGTTAATATAATACATATAATAAATAATAATAACATACCATGTGCTCTGTCTGCTTAGTCAAAACTGATGCATCACAAATTTGGCATTTCCCATACTAAATATTCAGAATTAACTACCTTTAAATATTCCACAGTTCAAGAATTATTTGCCAGGGTTATTCAGCGAGTCATCTTGAATAGTAAACTGGAGAGAATCACAACACATTTGTGGACAACTTGCAAAAAGAAAAAAGGAATGATGAAATTATCAAATAAATGATTCATTACAAGTGATTCACCTAGATTCAGTGTTTATATTAATGTCTTACACAGCCATATCCATGCACAGCATCTTTATCTTTGCATTTCTAGAACTTCTATAATGAAACCCTTTACTGTGATCAATTTCTTTGACATTGTGCATACTGAAACCAAAGGCAAAATTTCCATTGACTGCGGTGGGAAAGAGATTGAACCCCATGCATCTTCCTAAATACCCTAGTAGCTGAGGTCCTGTTGTCCTTGTGAAATACTTGCTGTTTACATGGTACTCTTCAGTGATATATTGATAACACTTAGTTGCATGAATATCTAGTGTACAAGCATTAACTTGTTTGGGAAATGGTATTATTTTAATAAGTACAATTACCTCTTGAAAATCGAATGCTGTTGACATTGAGTTCCCAATGGCAAATGAATCCATACTGGAAATCTGAGTCTTTTACCACGCTATGGACATAGGTATCAAAACTGTAGTCATGGAAATCCCCATGTAGGCCCCAAATCCCACAAAGGCCAGGTACAGACATTAAACTTTTACCAGTATAAGTCTAAACCAGTAACAGAACAAAAGTTTGACACACACAGACTGGTTTAAAAAGACCAGGTCTAAGAACCTGGTCTAAGATAGGCAGCCTGCCTACCCCCCACCACCAAAGAGTGAATGTGTGTTCTGTTCGCTACCAATCTAAACTACACCACTTACAGTAAATCATGTAACTTATCCTCCTCAGGCTTTTTGAACATCTGTACCTAGCCAAAGTGCTTAAGCACAGGCCTAATTTTAAGTATGTGAGCAGTCACATTGTGGGACCTCATATAATTAAAGTTAAGCATATGTTTATGTGATTTGTTGGATCACAGCCAGAAAACACAGGTGACATTGATAAGAGAAAGCAGTATATAAGCATGACATTTCTCCCTAACTCATACAAATATTATTGATACCAGCATGATGCCCCATGCCATTTATTTCCCACCACTCTACTGTAAATATCCCTAAGGGAATAGTTATCCTGCTTGGGTTCATCAAATCTTGACAATACAGAAGGAAAACATAGCTTTCCTGTTTGTGGCTTCATAAACACCCTATGCAGATGAACAACTATCACAGGAAAAAAATGGTCTGCAATCCTCTTTTACTAGAAATGGGATTGGAAATATGATAATCTTCTAAATGGGCAGGACTGATGAATTGATAAACATAACTCCTTGTTATTATGGTGATGAGGTCAGTAGAATGAGTGTAATCCCAATCCAACTGTTCTAGAAGATTGCTGTCAAGCCTCCCCAAAATCATCACATTAGTCAGATGGGAGAAAAGTAAATGAGATCTCCCCTGGTTGTCTTGTGTAATGTCATTAAACAGCAATGGAATGGGTCAGAAAGCAGGAATTATGCTCTGCACTTTTCTTTGGACTTTAATTTGTTTGGACTCTTGAAAACACTATAGACCTGATAGTAATGATTAGTGTATTGAATAATAAAAATAACAGCACCATATAAATATACTGTATGCACATAAGTATTGCTACACTGGAACAAGCCAGTGACCCATCTATTCCCAAATCCTATCACTGACAGCCTCCAATACTGTCAGGAACTCTGCTCAGGTAGGCCAGCCTAGGCCAAGTACCTCAGCTGCCACACCTGCAGTGCGCCTTAGCCCCAGTTTAGGAGCAGCAAGCATCCTAATTAGCTGCTGGGAGTACTTCTAGTTCTGCCATTTTATACCAGCCGGGGCCCTGGGTTTGCAAGCCAGTCAACAATTCTGCTGTGGCAAACCTCCTGGTTCCTGAACTCTGGTTCTTCTGGTTCCTGTCCTCGCCTTTGGCTTATTTCTGGACTTTGGCTTTGGATTTCCCCATGGATCTGTTTCCTGGCTCCCAACCCCAGTCTGGTTCTGCTCTTGGACTTTCCCACTGTGAATTATCCCTCAGATTGATACTTGACATCTGATCGCTGGATTCTGACCCTGGACTGTATTGTAGACTCTGCCCCTGGATTTCCCTCTGGTTTCAATAATATGGTTCCCATCCTCTGACCCAGCCCCAGGCCCCTGCTTTCCTTCAGTGGTCTAACCTTTAGGCAAGATTACCTATGTCCCAGTCCATTTCAAACACCTGGTGTTTTACAAAACGATGTTAGGTAAAGTAAAATGTAAAGCAGCAGATAAGTGCAGGTAGCTGTCAAATTGACGTGCTAGAATGTTAGTCCCTGTCCCATAGAGCTTGCTTTCTAATTATATGGGACAGAAAAAAGTTAGGGAGAAAAAGTTGACACACCGAACAGTGAAGAGACTTGCCTAAGGCCACACAGCCAATCCATACCTAAGCTGGGAAGATAAGTCTGGATTCCCTGTCCAGTGCCCTGACTGCTGCTCATGTTGGGTAACACAGCAATAACAATACCTATCAAATTCAAACAAGAAGATGGCAGAGATAAGCAGACATAAGACAGCCAAGCACAAAGAAGGTGACTTAACAGAAAAAAGACCACAAGACAAAAACCAAGGACAAAACCCAACAGGATATATTTTGCATGTAATATCTTTGGTTTGTTTTTCATGTAGGTCAACAGGTCAGCTTTACCCCCAACCATCACAGACCCCATTACTATGCAGATACAGTAGACTGACACCTAATTTAAGCTAAAGAGTAGATGTCTTTCAAACTACATTAAAAAATTACAAGAAGCTTGAGTTACTATGGGTGTGTCTACATGTGACACTACATTGCTGTAGCAACACACTATAGCAATAACAAAGCAATGTAGAGTCTGTGGGTGTCTACACGTGACCAGCAGCTACTTCACCATAGTGACACGCTCCCCTGGTATAGCATACCACTATTGCAAAGTAGCTGCTAAAAATAACCATTCACTGCGCATGCAGTGCAGTATGGGCCTCTCCCGTGCTGTGATTTAGTGCTTCCTTTTGGAAGTACTAAATCACAGCACAGTAATTATGTCACCATAGCAACACATGTAGACACACCCTATGACAATTACTAAAGCTGCCAACAGTGCAATAATGAACACTAAGCAGCATTAAAAATGATGGAAGAATTGCATACCACTAAATTAAGTCCATCAACTGCATCAAAGGACAATGTACAGTAACAACTTAGATCCCCAGTCAGTAAACCAAAGCCACAAAAAAGGTCAGCACCTCTAGGAACTTACCTTTAGTCTTTCCTCCAAACCCTTACCAGTAAATAGTTTTGATGCTTCTACTGGCATTGCGTGTATGCTATTCTGGACTGAGGCATGGAGAAAACAATATGAGGAAAGAGAAGGACAGACTATTACCATAAGGAAATGTATTGGTTACATTTTTTAACATTACTATTCATTATTGTTCTGATTGCAAAATACAAATGAATTAATTAATTTCTTTGGATACAACAGGATATAAATCCAATCAATCAATTCCAGATTGCAACTTAACATCTCTACATTCTGTGTAAGAGAGTGCTGTGTGCGCTGGATTTGCTTTGTTTCCAGGAGCTATAGTCCCAAATACAAACTATGTTAAATCCAATGTAAGACTGACTACACATCAGTACCATAAGGGTAAAATGTTACCAGGCTATCCAGAGTCATCAATCCCAAAACTTAAAAAATCATGACAGGTTTAAATAATTAAGAGGGGTGTTTTGTTTCTTTTAAGAACAACTACATTTAGTCTCATTTTATTTGCTGCCTTGTATTTTAGGCCTTTCAGGAACCATGCAAGCAAGGAATTTTCTTTTGTTAAAAAAAAAGGAACTGACATTCTTGAGAATGTGTTGATTTTTCTGTATAGCTGCTGAGGCTGAAAGAAAAACAGCAAGTAACAAGTCTCACAAGAAAATTAGCAGAACTGGCTACATTAGGCATAGCACTTAAACCAGCACAAGCATTACTGTACTGTTAGTAGAGAGCAATTTTCTGAGTGTCATCTGACTTTCACTCCCACTGGGAAAAGGAGGAGCTGGCAATTATTTTGAAAAAGGCCAGTTCTTCATGAGATTTTCTGTTAAACCAGGATTTATCAGTCTTTGCTGAGGGAGACATTTAGGCTAGGGACAGACATTCAAAAAGCCTGAGCCTAAATTGATTCAATCTTTGCAGGTTAGTCTAACCTGGCTAGGCTAAATCAGTTTGTAACTGTACAGACATCCCCTCTGGACTAAAAAATGCCAGTGCATGCCTTCAGTGGCTCAGGCTAGAAGCCAGGGGGTCCTAGAGCAGCCCTCCCTTCCCTCTACAGTGCTGAGCTGAGGGGGGCATGGCCAGGCCCCGGCAGGATGCTCTTGATAACAGAGGATTTATCAGCTGTTATCAGCATTTAGCACCCCATCAGAAAACAATGCCTCACTCATTAGTTCAAGTTCTTCTTAAACAGCTTTTTCCAAAGGAAGGAATGCAGGGACATTACCAGATGAGCTGTTGATTAGCTCCAAACAGCCATAAGTGGACACTGTCCTATCTGCCTTACACAGACATGTCTCAGCAATAGCTAACATACCACATGCTGGCTAGTGTCTGTGCTGTGGGAGAGAGAAGGAGCTTAAGCAGTGAGTAGTGAGGGGGGGAGGGGGAAGCCAGCAGATCCTGCGGTGCCTGCAAGTCTCTGGCAGAGCTTCAGCTGGAGAGCAGAGGGGAGGGGCCATCCCTGCTGTGGAGCAGAAAACCCCACCCAACCCAGAAAGCATGCCTGGGGATGTTGGGGATGTCTGGTTTAACTTAAACCAGCAAGGGGTCTGAGACAGACATTGCATAAACCAGTTTGACCCAAATCAGTTAAGTCTGATACTACATTCAACCAGGTTTATCTCAAACTGATTTCAGCCATTTTCAAACTGGTTTGTGTGTGCTGAATGTCTGTTCTGTTACAGGTTTAAAACAGTTTCTGATCACTTAAACTGGTTTATATGTAATGGCTGTCCATAGCCTTACACTTGCAAAGAAAATGGCAAAAATGTCCATTAATCTTTAAAAACAGCTGCCATGTTAGATTTCAGTGAATTTTCACTAGCTAAGAAGTTTGAAGAGTCTACGCTATTCCAGGATGAAAATCATTCAGAACAAAGGAATGGCGTAACATAACAAGCTAAACTTCTTAAAAGAGCCTGAGTGGAAATGAATGTAAACCATAAACTAATTAATCAATGTACTTGTCAATCTTCATTAAGTTCAGACTGAACTCAAAGAGTAGGCACTATTAGCTTGTATTCTTCATGCATAGTCCAGTATTTAAATCCTTGATTTGGCATGAAACTGAACTCATACTTTACTAGGGACCAGTAACAGGAGCTTCCACAGTAGTTTGTCACTGGGAAAGGTCTGGAGGAGAGCTAATCTTGTCTTCCTAATTCTGCCTTTCTTTACATTGGTTTATAGATGGAAGCTTCATCAGCTTTGATAAAATCATAGAAAATTAGGGTTGGAAGGGACCTCAGGAGGTCATCTAGTCCAACCCCTGCTCAAACCAGGACCATCCCCAAATAGATCATCCCAGCCAAGGTTTTGTTTACCTGGATCTTAAAAACCTCCAAGGATGGAGATTCCACATCAGCTCTGAGTAATCTGTTCCAGTGCTTTACTGTCCTCCTAGTGAGAAAGTTTTCCCTAATGTCCAACCTAAACTTCCTTTGCGGCAACTTGAGACTGCTGCTTCTTGTTCTGGCACCTGCCACCACTTAAAACAGTCTCACTCCATCCTCTTTGGAACCACCCTTCAGGTAGTTGAAGGCTGCTATTAAATCCCCACCCCCCCCACATTCTCCTCTGCAGACTAAATAAGCTCAGTTCCCTCAGCCTCTCCTGAGAAGTCATGTTCCCCAGTTCTCTAACCATTTTCATTGCCCTGTACTGGACTCTCTCCACTTTGTCCACAACCTTTTTGTAGCGGGGGGCGGGGGGGGCGGGGTGGACAAAATGGACACAGTACTCCGTATATGGCCTCACCAGTGCAGACTACAGGGAAATAATCACTTCCCACAATCTGCTGGCAATACTCGTACTAATGCAGCCCAATATGATGTTAGCCTTCTTGGCAAGAAGGGCACACTGTTGAATTATATCCAACTTATTGTTCATTGTAACCCTCTGGTTATTTTATGCAGAGCTGCTGCTTAGCCAGTCAATCTCCAGATGATTCTGGTGTATGGGATTGTTCCATCCTAAGTGCAGGACTTTGCACTTATCCTTATTGACCTTCATAAGATTTCCTTTGCTTCAATCCTGCAATTTGTCTAGATCTCTCTGGCTGTGTCTACATGAGACACTGTCTGTGCATTAGCTCATTACTACTGCACAGTAGTGTCACATGGCACAAACCATGATGAGACACTACTGTGCAGTAGTAATGAGCCACTGTGAAGTAAGTATTTACAGGAAGCTGTGCAGGGATGCTACTGCACAGTAACACTGGTTACTAAGCAGTCATTTAGTACTTAGATATGTAAGTACTAAATGACCGCACAATAACAACTGTGCAGTCAAGGACTCATGTAGATGCAGCCCCTGAATACCAGCCCTACCCTCCAGTGTATCTACTACTTCTCCCAGCTTGGTGTCATCTGCAAACTTTCTGAGGATGCACTCCATCCCATCACAGATCGTTGATGAAGATATTGAACAAAACTGGTCCCAGAACCAACCCCTGGGGCATTCCACTTTCTTTCAGTGACATTAAACTAGAGAGAACCTCACCACACAGGGAATGGTAACACCTGCATCATTCAAGCAGCATTCATCATGGGACCATTTTAACCCACCACATCCAGCAAAAAGAGAAGCTTGTTAAGGATGGAGAGTAAGAAACACTATCATTCCCAGACTCAGGTTGATGTGAAAGGCATTTCTACTTTCTGTTTTCTCCTGCAGGAGGAAAAGAAAGACCTCCAGGAACACAGCAAGGTAAAATTTCTCCTGCCACCTCATTCACCTTCTCCTATATTCTCCTGTTCTGGATTCACGGGCTTTTTGCCAAGCAGTGGGGATTGCCTTTGCCAAGGATTAGTTGCCAATGCCATGCCTAATTGAGACCAGCTAGCAGAGGAAGCAAGGAAACTCTAGGGGGTATGTTCACAACTTCAGTCTTGCTCCATTGAAAGACTCCTGGTGCAAAAGAGAAACAAAATATCTATAGAAGTACATAACCCTGGGTAACCTGGATGCTACTCATCTCATTCACTGAGTGTCTATGTACAATTGCTCCCAACACCTCCAGAGTTCTTCTCAAACTAATCCCAGGGGAAACAGAAGGTACACTGCTCATTCCCTAGTAGGAAGTGTGAATGGTGTGTGTGTGTGTGGGTGTGTGTGTGTGTCCATGTTTGTGTGTGCATGCATGTATGCGTGCATGTGCTATTCTTCACATGAAACCTAATCTAATGACCACTGAACTCAAAGTTTTCCAGGTTTTGGATTGGGTCCACAGAGGAAGTAAAATAGGAAGAAATATTTTCAAGTCACATGGCATAAACCTATGTGTGGATGATAGCATAGTGCATCTATGTGAGCATGGAATACAAGTGACAAACTCTGGCTGCATTCTTTATGATAGAATTAATTGTATTTCTATAGCATACACAATACTGAACACTGAGAGGTTTCATTTGTCATCATGAACTGCTTTATACTTATTTCATACTTGAACATCACAAAAAGCAGATTATGAAACAAATTCTGCTTTCAGAAATTCCTGGGCAATCTATTTTTCTGCAATAGGTTTGTCTGTATGCAAGTGATAAACTGTCTTAACAGCAAAAAATATCTTCTGTGGGTGCACCAAAACCGAGATGACTTATAGGGCTATTGTAATTGCCATAAGAGATGCCACAGATAATCCAACTCCACACAAGGAAGGATGTGTCTAGCATAATGTCCAGCCCTGTCCAAATGACTTAGGCTTTTACAGCTTGGTTACCAAGCTGAGTTACCAAAATGACTTAGAGTTTTACACCTGGGTTACCAGGACTGACCTTTGGCATGAGTCTGAAGCAAGACCTGGACTCACACAACAATAACAACATGTAATATTGTTGTAGTGTCCAGAGACCAGCCAAGTTGGGACTCCACTGTATCAGGTAAGGGTACAATGTACAGAAAATGACAGTCCTTCTCCCAAAAGAGCCTGCAATCTAAAACCTATCTATCAGGTAGGTAGGAAAAACAAGTGATCTGGCATGGGAAGCGAGAAAAAAGTGTAATGAAAATTATGGACTATGGGTAATGATAAGCCAGTCAATAGCAGCGATCACAGACAGTACAAGGTAAGAGCTGAACATTGCAACCTTGATGCTCTGGAATAGTCCTCACTCATGCAAAAGGGCCCAATGCATTCAGTGGCCTACTTCCTTCAATATGGACTGAACTTTCAGTCCTGAAACCCAATGATGTTAACACTCTTTTCCTAGAAAGTTTTCCCTGCATTTATCATTTTGCTTCCATAATTAAATTAATTCTGTAAAGCCTCTGGCCAAGGTTAAACAGCTATTAATAATGATGCTGAAATGGACGGCTGGAGAAAGGAAGCGTTTATGTTGTATGTATTACACATGGGTGGGAGTTAGCACAGAATAAGGCTGTGTTATGGGATAAATATGAATTCCTAATTCACATACAAATGAAGGTATCATTTTGGAACCAAGAGTTCTAGTTTTTTGTATGTCTAATTCACATGCATGATGTCTCATAAAGAAAGCATGAAACAAAAACAAACTGGAATCATGACTAAGCAGTTTGGTCCCTCCTTAGTACAGTGTTTCTAGTGTCAACCTGTGCTCAGCACTTTTCCCAGAGAACCAAAAGCAGATGTTAGTCGGTAATGGTGAGGAACAAGTAAAAAAATATTTATGAACAGCATCCTTTCTCCCCATAGAAAGAATGCCTTACTGCTTCTTTTCTAATCCATCTTCTCAGTCTCTGAGAGAAAAAAACCTGCTATTCCTAAAGGAATCTACCACCATATTGCTCAGTGGGTTTTTTCTTTGTTTGTTTGTTGTTAGGACCAAGCTGTGAAGTCTCCTGGTGACTCAAAAGTTTTTTCCTTGTGGCCTGTACACAGAGGTTTAGCCAAGAGGATACTACTACGATAACTCTTTGTAACAGGGAACCCTAGCCCTGTTACTAAGAGGCAGGGCTGATAAGACCAGGGGCTACAGGAACCCCAAGCACCGGGAGGTTAGGGATTAATGGCCCAACCACCCGGCCGGTCAGCTGACCGGAAGAAGGCAGGGCCCTGAGCACATATAAACACCAGAGCTGGGGCTAGAGAGTTACTTCTCTAGCAGCAGCCAAAAGGGAAGGAGCTCTCATAGAGGAAACTAACTGGAGATGTTTGACTGCCTGTTCTGCTTCTGGTAGGATAAAGGAGCTGTAGGAGCTCATAGGTACTGGTGGGGAGGGGAGGGGAGGCCTAGTAAAGTGAGAGAGAAGCTTGTCATCTAAAAGGGGTTAGAGTGTGGCTTATAGGACCTCTATTATGTTAGAGCCCAGGGGCTCATATTTATGTTATTGTTTGTCCAGTGGACTGAACTGAGGCTTGTTGGGGAAGAGGAGGTCTCAGTGGGGCACACTACTGTGCAAAGCCCCAGTGCCAGGGGGGCACAGTGACAGGGGGTGCTCGGATCCCAGCGCCAAAGGGGTGCACAAAGACAGGGGATCAGACCCCAATTCTGTGGGGGCACACCAGCAGGTGGCACAGAGACAGGGAGCAGACCCCAGTGCCAAGAGGCACAGCAACAGAGAGTGAGCTGACCCAACGCCCTAGGGCATAGGTCAAGAATTTATACCATCTGCAAGGTGTGGGCCCCTGTGTAGGGGAGGTCTGGAGCAGTGGATAGTGACCCCTAGCATTGGGGTATTAAATGGGCAGCCTCCCACCTAAGTACCATCATAATTATTGTTCCATCAAGGCATGGCAGAAAAGATAGGTGGGCGGGTAGCCCAGAGACAGAGGGTCAGACTTCTGTTAGACAGGCACGGGGATGGACCCCCCCACTTTTCCATTATTGAGATGGTTGCACTCCTTCCAAACTAATTGACTGTAACTACTGGATTGATAGCTTGGTCTACTCTTGTCAGTGGGGGTGTTGGAACTCTAAGTGAACAAGCCCCTCTAGCATATACTCCGGCAATTCAAGCAAGTAAATCTCATTTGGATACAAAATAAAATATATTATTCATATATATTCTTCTGGTCATATCTTGTCACCATTAAGAACAGAATTATGGGAAAACAGGAATGTTTGCAGTCCCTCCACATTTAGCCAGTGAGGAACAACAAAGAATGTAGACAAGAGTAAGAAACAGACTTAATTTGTTCTGTACCTTAAAAAAGTTTTTGATGTAAAGACGCATGAAAACCTCATCTAAAAGGACAGTAAATATGATAGAGCAGGGAAAGTTTCTTAGGTAGATAAAAAGATCAAATACAAGTCAGGATATTAAAGATTGCTGAAGTGCATATGTTTCTTGTTGCAGGGGTGGAGGGAAAGGGGACTAGCAAAGTGGCCTGATGTTGGCCTTCTGTATTTCTGGCCAAATCATCAAAAAATGGAATTGACATTGTAAATAAGATTTTATAACTTAACAGGAAAATCTTAACAGGGTATGGTAGCCTTAACATACAAAAGTCTGAGAAACAGGCAGCTCAGAGTTAAGAATGTACTCAGATGACCAGCAACAGGATGAAGAAAAAGCAGCTGTGTACTCTTTGTGCCTTTGTGATATATAAAAGAGGACCTGAAAAAAAATGCCTTTAACTTGTTTTCTGTTTTTATCTTAGGAATAACTTTTCTGTTCTCACTTTAATGAGATCTCCTTGGATGACTCAGAGAGGTGGTCTAAAAGTTTTCTCTGGTGTTGATTGTTGGAGTGAGGATTGCCAAGAGATCTTAGAAGAGAATCATTTGATTTTTGTTTAAAGTTGCTAGTTTTAGCAATCAGTGATAACTGCTCCCCTCTCAATCAATGAGAGTTTGCTAATTTTGCTAACTGGTAAAGTAACTGGTATCCCTGATATCATAATACTATTGTGTTATAGTCCTCCATAAACTCTTAAGGCAGAAACACTTGAATATCTAATAAAAAATAGTGTGTCATAGTTTAGAGAAAAAAAAAACCCATCTGTTTCTGAAAGTCAGGAATTTCAAAGATAAGGTGATATTATTTAAGAATAATTAAGAGTAAGACACAATGGCATTATGTGGAAGACTGTGGCATTCAGCCTTCTTCTGAGCCTTACACAAATGTTTCTTTGCTCATTCTCACTTCAGCTTCCAAACTTTCATTGCTCCCCTCCCTATCTATTTTATATTCTTTCCACTTTCAGAAATGGGAGCAGCTGACTGATTCCTGCCCTTCTCAGGCAGTTCAATTACTGTGATAACTCAGGCCATTTTTAAGGATGAAATCACATATCAATTGAAGACTGGGTATTGTGACATCTGCATCATTGTACATTCCTCACCTTAACTGGAAAATGACTTTTAAATGCTTCCCAGATGGTTAATATAATTTATTTTGCTACACTACTTGCTACAGAACCAATAATTTAAATTAAAAGGGACTCAGACAACAGCAAACAGGCCGCTATTTTCACAAGTTTATCATGGTTCCCCCTCCCCCCTATGTCTCTGAATGGCTGAGGCCCCAGTGGCTCTGCCCCCCACTGGTGATTGGTGAAGAGGACTACAAGTTAGGCAGCCCGGGCCCTCACCACTGACTGGGGAGCCAGCATTTTATTTTGAGCAAGTTTTTTTTTTCCACCTTATTTCATAGTCTACAAGATTGCAATTTGAGTACATCCATTTTTATAGGCCCAACAGGCTCTTGCTGCATGACTCTTCCGTCTGAAGAAATGGAAGAAGAGAGCCTTGAACCAATGTCTTTCAGCTACATGGCCTAAAATCTAAGCCCTGAGCTACAGATGGGCAAGGCTGTCACCACGCTGCCCTACCAGGATTATAGTTCAGCCTCCCATGCTCCCAGTCTCCTCCCTGGACCAGCACATTGGTTTGTGTTTCCTTTAAAGACATTTTTTTGGTTTTCATGCATTCAGGTGTTCAACAGAAATATTTCATTTTTTCCCCCATGGAAAGCAACCTAATTTTGCCTGTAATTCTATTGAAAGCCCAATGATCCATCATAAAAAGCTGCTTTTGGCAAATGTTCCAAAAGCCTAATTGTAGCAAAGACAGCAGCCCCTGCTGCAGCACATCCCCACTGTGAAGCCATGTTCAGGGTTCTGATATAGTCCCAGGCATTCTAGAGTCTTAGTTTAGGCAACTCTATCTGGGTAGGGCAAATTGCCAGAAGTAGCAGAGCAATGAAATGTAAGACCTCCTCCTGTCATTGTGCCTGTGCCCCTTGATTAAAGAGCACAAACATGGACCTACCCTGGCTATGCTCACACTTGGCCTGCCCTGAAACGCTCACTGCATTGAGGATCCTGGCAGCAAGGACAGCTACCATACCAGTGAACTGCAGAGAAAGGGCATGTGTAGACAAAATGGGGGCCCTAAACTGAAGCAGTTTTTAAAAACACTGCTTCAATTTAGGGCTCTTTAAACCTCCATATCATGCACACACCTGACTTACCTGCCTCTCCAGCAGCAGGGAGGGAAGGGTGAGCTGCCAGTGGGTGGAGCAGTCCCTGGGCTGCAGGGGGGGCTAGTGTTTCCCTTCATGGCAGCAGTGCCTTCCCCTTCACCCAGCAGCACCCACCGACAGGTACCCAGCTCCAGCAGTCCTGGGAAGCACCAAAGCTGCAGAGGGAAGCACCAGGCCCCTGAATAGGTCAGGCAGACTCAGGGGGGGGAAAAAAAGAGCAGGCTCACCGGGTTTTTTTCTTCCTCTCTTGGGCAGAGCCTGCCTTCCTGGGCTGCTGCCAGGCTGTCTGCAGGGCTTCCTGCAGAGCCCCTGAGCTGCACGGAGCCCAATGCTTCACTCCACAGCTGGTAGGGCAGCAAACTGAAACTCCTCAGAGGAGTTTTAGTTTTCTGCACCCCAAGTCATTTAAAGCACGTTACACCGCCAAATTTGCTAGAGGCTGTAATTAATATGCAATAGGCCACCGACACATGCAAACACCAACCTGCAAAAGCATTTAGCCCGCTTTAAAGTGTCGTGCGCACGTGCCCATAGTTTTGTCTACACACGGCCAAGGTTTCCATTTGAGATCTTCCAGCCTGCAGGGATATGTGGTTGCAAAGCCAGTACTAAAGGACTGCACAACTATGAAGCAGACCTAGTCTACCAGGTTCATTGCTGCGGTCAGCCCGCAGAGCTCAACTGATGGCTGATTTATGTTTGGTGACCCATTATATTGGTTCAGTCTGGCTCTTTGTATTAGCCTACTTTCAGTGCATATGGATCTTCTTTGAACTGCTAAGTGAGCTATTTAAATAATATCAGCTAAGCCTTCTCTATTTTGGATTTTAGCACCTTTTATCATTCCTAGTTATGTTCATTTTCTATAATGCTTAAGAGCTTAGAGACTATAACATGAAAAAGGAACAGAGTTCGTCTGTCACAGCTGCTCTCAGAGCTGTCTTCTTTCCAGCACAACTAATAATGGCGATGCCTAGCTCTTCTATAATGCTTTTCATCAGTAAAGCATACCATTATTCCCATGTACAGGTTAGGAAACTGAGGCACAGAGGATTGAAGTGACTTGCCCAGGATGATCCAGCAGACCACTGGCAGAGCCCAAAAGAGAACCCAGTTCTCCTCAGTCCTGGTCACCTAAGCAATCCCTTAGGCCCCTTTAAAAATGCACCTCTGCCTGGTTTTGTAAATTGGAGATGGCTGGGGCTTGTTCTGAAAGTCCCTTTCCTACTCCCAAGATGCTCACACATTCACAAAAGTCACAAAATTGGACTTTGAAGTAGAAGGTGGGTGAGAACAAATGAATGGCAGCTTTCTTTGAAAAACAGCAAATGCTGTTTCCATATGATAAGAGGCTATAGTATCTATTCTGCAGTAAGATTTCTACAATATGGCAAATGCGATCATTATAAGGCAAGGCTGGAATTTCATTATTCTACAGCATCTCTGAACCTGACTGCATACAACTTCTGTTCACCCTTTTTATGCCCCTTTTACAAAGACTTCTCTGTAGAGCACTGAAAGTATAGCATTCCTAACGCCAGTTGCTTGTTAAAGAGTTTGAATAAATGTTGTATATGTGTAGTCATGAAAGGGATTTTTCTACAAATGCAGAATTCTCTCTCTCTCTCTCTAGCTCTGCTGTGGATGAAAAATGCTGGAATGACAGCCCTGGGGACTCAAGTGGCTTTTTATTTTTGGACCCAGGTTTAGAACCAACTTGAAAGCTATAGAGGGATACCAAATTACACCTAGGACTCACTTCCTCTACTGCTGAAATGCAACCACTGCTGGTGTGGAATGCAAAAGATTAGCAACATTCTTCTTATTTAGTATTTGCACTGAAGTAGCACCTAAAACACTGATTCTCAACCAGGATGCTATAGCACCCTGGGATGTCTTGAGATCCTTTCAAGGGTGCCATAGGGTGCTACACAATGTTAGCATTGTTAGGTGTGCAAACATGATTCACGAGATAAACCCATAGATTTCAAATAGGAATCCATAGTATCAAAACCATTCTGACCTGCTGTGGTTTTTTCTGAGGTGTTTGCAACAGAAAAATTGCTCTATTATTTTTCTGCAGTGAAAATTTTTGTGAAAACTAAGAGCTGGCATTTTCTGATGGGTTTCTTAAGTCTGAAAAGGTTGAGAATCACTGACCTAGGGACCCCATGCAGTGAAAAACCAGTAGGCACTGTACAAAACATAGATTATGACCTCTCTGGGTATCTTATGATTCTAAGTAAATGGCCAAAGAAACCAGGTAGATAACAACAGACAGAGGACAAAGCCGGTGGAAGTTGATGACATCACAGATTAGGACAGGAAGTGGAATCCTTACTTCCATAAAACTTCCAGGTTAATTTATGAAAGCAAAATTTAACAATTTAAGCCAGGATTTGCCCTAGATTCATCACTACAGTGAATCCAAAAAAAGAATGTATAAAGATTATAGGTGGGCAGGAGCTGAGTTTCAGCACTGATCTTAAAGGCATGACTTTAATAATCCAAATATTTTTTAAAATGTCAAGTTGTTCCCCATCCCCTCTTCCCTACATACTGTGCTGTACAGTAAACTCCAGATATGATCTTCCAATCTAGCAGCAGGTGCCCAGCAGGAGAAAGACATTCCAGAAAAGAATGGCTCTAAGAGAAAATAAATAAAAAGGGAACAGGGATTATTCTATCTGTACAGAAAAGAGTGACATGCCACACCCTAGAGGAAGCTCAAAGCTAAGGGCAGGTTCTTCTGTGATGAAGTAGGACTTGAAAGGACTATGGTATGGAAGTTTCTGTGGTAACCATGCATGTTTGACTAAATAATGGAATAAATGGCTCTGCAGAACTTACACAATGGCAATGCATGCACAAGGACACAGACTGCATCTCCATGTATTCGGAAATAGGCATATTTAAAAAATCAAGAGGATTACAACCATTGAATTACAGAAAAAGGGACCACTTTCATCACAGAGTACTTAAGTATTTGATAAAAAATTGCAAGCAAACAGCTCTGAAATAGAATACTGCTTACTCCAGACCTGTTCATGGGAAGGAGATAGTGGGAGACAAAGGTGGCATCAAACCCTTTTGCAGTCTCCATATTCTTGGTCCATGCAGAAGCTTATCCAATCACAGGTGCATGTGAGACCAGCTTTTGGTCTACTCTTACTTAATCTGGTTTCAGCAGTCTCCTATGGTTTATCTATCAGTCTGGAAAATAGGGGGATGTTGACAGTTCTGTGCCACTAGGAGAGCATTCTTCCTCTGTCAGGGTTTTGT
>NW_005842893.1:432225-460482 GCF_000455745.1 Alligator sinensis
TCCCTAGTATAATTCCCAAGACTTCCTGAGGAACATACAGGTGTGGGATAAAACAGAGAACTCACTCCTCTGTTTCTGAACAAACTGTCCAGAAGGAGGACGCAGAGGATCTGTCCTAGAGGAAGGGAACAGTGACTTTCATCAAATGAGCGACTGACATTTTGAATGCATGGGGACAGAGCCATCCCTAGGAGTGTACAGGGCCTGGGGCATATCGGCCTGTTTGGGGCCCGGGGGGAGGTGGGGTGGTGAGTGCCCAGAGCCGGGGGGGGGAGGCGAGCAGCTGGAGCCGGCAGAGCTGGGGGGGGGGCAGTGAGCAGCCAGAGCCAGCAGTGCTCAGCAGCAGTGGCGCATGGCAGCCATGGCAGGGCCTATACAGCACAGACCATGGGGCCTCCCAAAGTGTGGGGCCCAGGGCAGTCACCCTGATTCATCCCTGCTAGAGATGGCCCTGCATGGGGGAATATTTCCTAAGACCTGAGGACAAACCCTGATGTGGTTCCCTGACTGGCACTCAAGAAACCTGAATGGCAAGTCTGCTACTGGCCTGCCAGGTTGACCTTGGAACAAGACACTTCTCTCTCTGTACTTGGGTTTGCTCACCTGGAAAATGGGGTAATGATACTGGCCTCCTTTGTATGGTGATTTGTGATTTCCAGGTAGAGAGAAGTCTATGAAGAACTAGCATTATTATAATTCCTAATGTTTAATAGGGTGGGCGGATACTTTTCATGGACAATTTTCCAGTATAAAAGGATCGTAGGACTGGGGGGTACCTCTGGGGTCATTTTGTCCCGTGTGTATCATATAATATATTTCAACAGTTTACTGACCTCATTTCATTTCCAACAGTTTTGTTTTGGAATTTTTTTTTCCTGTTTTAAGAAGTTTTCCTCTCTCGTCATCCTTTTTCCATACCAAGGCTTTTTTCCCCATTCCTTTCATTTTATTTTGAATATTTGCATTGGAAAAAAATGAAAGTAATAAAATACACCATAATATTTTTATTTCTTTTAAACATTTTCCCAAAAACTATATTTGATTTTTTGTGTGCTGGCCCTGAAGTTTATTTGGTGCAAAAGCCAGCAAACTCCCAACGACTTCAGTTGCTTGAGGAAGTTCTGAGTAAGAATGTGAGCCCTAGAGCAGCAACATGAAGTCTCATGCTTTTTCTGGCTATAAACAGATGTCATCCTTGGAGTGGGATCTGTTTTGCCAGGATGTCCTCCAAAACAGCTGATCCACTTTATTGAATGTCAGAGACTTTGCCCTTTGTCCCACGGGGTCAGGCCCCTGCTGCTCCTGGGGCTTCAGGGGACTGACCCTGTAGGACAACTGCAAATAGGGTAACTTCAGGTTACACCTCTTGCACAGGTGCACACTGGAAACCCCCAGCAGGAGATTCCCCAGCTACATGTGTTGCACTGCTGTGCCCCAATTCAAGGTGCACCTCTGAAAGGGAGGGATTCCTAGAGCATACCTCTGTAAACAAGGGAATGCAGGCAGGCCCTCCCAGGGCTTTTGGGTCCAATCTCCCTGCAGGAAAATTCTCAGGTCATGCAGGATCAAGTCTCTGAAGCCCTATGAGCACCTGCCTGGGGCCATTGAAGAGTGCGGGCAGTTCTGGGCTGCCTGCACTCTCCTGCCATAAGCAAACAAATGTTTGCTGCAAAAAAGCATCACAGATTATTCTTAAAAATTGTCACAGACACAATTCTTGGCATTTGTAGCATGACAAGGGATATAGATGTCTGTTTGGTTTGGCCTTGTGCTGCCGTAAAAATGTGTATGGTGACACAAGGGCAATTTCTGTTTGCAGCTCTCTGCCATTGTCTTTGTGTTGCTTCATATTTCTGTATCTTTGTTTCTCCACCTATGAAAAGAGCATGATCATGTAGCTGTCAAAAAGCTTTAGTAGATTGTGTGAGGATTGAAAAGTGCTAAATACCATATTTGTTACTACATCATTATATTTCCCTACTTTTCCCCCTTCCTCTTTTTTCATGTCAAGTGTGCACCCTAAACCTGTTTCATATTGTTGTATATTACTATGCATGTAAAGCATGATTCAAATCAAGCCTTCTCATTGACTTCTATGGTCTTTGGATGTGGCACTTGCTATTATTTACAGGTATGGCTGTTTTCTGAAGTAACTCTTCAGAAGCGAGTCATATTTTACTGTTTGTTTGTCTAGTGTGTAGGCACCCAACTTCTAAATCAAAACCATATGGCTGCAAGTGCTGGATGAACACAGGACAAAAAAACAGCTCTTGCCCTAGGTACTTACAATCTACATATATCCATAACCTGTCTTTCAAAGGACTTGTAGTACTTAATTAGTTTATCATTTTAAATAACTTGGATAACTGTGGGTGAAAGATGCTCCAGCAATATGAAGCACAGTTTTATTTTTAGACTGGATGTCCAGTAAAATATTTCCACATATCTTGTTTCCACTTTCTGTTCAGTCTGGAGGCCAGTAGGGATATCAGTGTGTAAAATGAATGAACCCCCCCGCTCCCCCCACCAAACCCAAGGCCAAGGTTGTGAAAGGTTTCTTATTAAGAAGATAGATATTAATACTGAGAAACACTGCCTGGGTATCGTAAATCAGAAGGGTATAAACCACTGACTTCTGAGGAAATTTCTTAGAACCTGAGCACAAACATTAGGAGTGGTGCACTTTCACAATCTTACCCAGCTTTTCATATCTGCAAAACATGTTCATTCTACATTGCTGTGACACACATCACTATGGAACAAAACTGCCAAGCAATCCCTCAGCCTTGCATGTACTACAAATTATTTTAGATTGTCATTCTGAAAAAGGTTGGTATGCATTAGGTTGTTAGGTGGCTTGTGGTTGAACACAGGTCTTTAAATGAGGCGATAAAACAGGATAATGGTGCATCTAAGAAATGGATCACCAGGTGACCAGGCTTCTTCTTGGAGAGAAAACATCATTCAAATAGTCTCTATGCAGGAACAAAATGATAGGTAAATAGGAGACTCAGCAAATCCGCTCTAAGGTCCCAAGGACTTTGCATATCTGGGTCATACTGTGAGCTCTGTTTTTCATTGTAAAGCCTACCTGGTTGTCTTGTCAAACCAGTTTCTCACATCTGAATTCCAGGGAAAGGTAATTTAGCAATAAATCACCTGGTAGTGTAGCAAAACCCCCCAGTTTTTCTTTTTCATTTTTTTTAATGCATTCCCTCCCCTTCCCTAACCATTTCTAACTTTCTTTCTGACCACTCTATCCCTTACAAGTAGTTATTAGTAGTATTAGGTAAGCTAAGCTATTCCCTTATGACAAGCCCCCCTTTTTTTATATTGTAAATAATGTTTTGTTAAAAACCTCAGTAGGGAAAAAGTAATTGTTTCACCCCTCCTCCCCCTTCCAACGTCTCCCCTAAAATAATGATTGGTTGGGCTACCTCATTCCTATTTCTAGTCATAAAAATTTTGAACCTATGGGTCACCCCACTTGCAGGTGACCTCCACTGTCCAAATAATGAACTAACCATCCACTGGATTGGGATCACTGTTGTTTGGGGATGGTTGCTTGTAACAATAATATAAAGGGAATCCAGGATTCACCACACCCAACCTTACCAAAACCAGGGTGCACACAATGGAATGCACCAATGTGGAAAGTACCACCACACTCCATACCTGAAATGACCCTCCCTGAACCCTTCAACTACACCATCTTTATTAGAACTAAATGCACCGTCCCCACCCTCTGCGCCAGGATATGTCTCAACCCAGGGAGGGAAGTCCAGGGTGGTCCCAAGGGGTACAACACATGGAGGGCAATTATCATCACCATTCCAGCGGAAGAGGAAATCTATGGTTGGATGAGGAATGAAAGGGGATGTTATGGACAAGCCCTGGTGTTCAAGGTAGTTGGCCCCCCCAAAACCCGCACCTACCCCTACTCCACCCATGCCCCGATCTTCGTCACCAACACCTCCTCCACCACCCACCTGCTCCCGCATTTCATGGAACCTTTTCAGTCCCCTATATGCAGGAGAAGACCGCATCCAGGTGTGCCTGGGAAGCAACACCTCTCAACCAGCCTCCCCAGGACTGATGCAGGTAATGGTAACTTCACCACAAGGATGGTTTCACCTCATGCTTACACGATCATTTCCAGGTTCTAAAAACTTTACATTTAATTCTACCAACCGTGGAGGGAAATGCCCCATATCCAATTGTGCCACCTTTACCCATAGCTTCTCCCTCCCAGACTCTGGAACGTGGGAAACCTCAGTCTCTGAGGATCTCCCTACCCTAACCACCAAAATTATTGTTCATGAGAAGGTGCAAACATATGAAGTCAGACCATTTGTAGTTAAAAAGGATGTAAGTAAGCCTTTATTGACACACACAACTAGATCCTTGTGGAAGGTTACCACTGACTTGCAAACCCACAGTCTCCTACAGCAATACCCCCAATGTAAAAATTACACCATCCCCCTAACTACTGGATGGCAGGCATGGGTTAATCAGACCCTCGCCAAACCAGATAACAACTCCCGCACTCCCCGAAGGCGAAGGTCTCCAGACACAGTGCTGGGAGCAATTGGAAATAGTGCTGGTGTCTTCAATTCCATTAATTCAGAGGTACTCCAAAACAAATTGGCAACCAATGGACACCTCCTTCACCAATTGGATAAGCCTGCAAGAGAAAATTTCAAATTAATATCTCAATTAACTGTATCCATGGCATCTTTGATGCAATGGATGTAGCACATAGAATCCCAGGACTCCCAGATCCTGGCTGAAGCTATCATAGACTTAGAAAGGAACACCTCCTCTGCCTTCATGTGTACCCAAACCCAAACCTGATATTTAAGCATAATTAAAAGTATCATCCTCCAAGGCATGGAGGGGCACTGGAAATTAGAAACCTGTTGGTAGCCCAAACCAAGAAGTCCCCACAATTCCAACCCTACAATCAAATGCTGCAATTTAGTTTTGATCCTAATTCATGGATCATCGGTGTCATCATCTCTGGGTTAATTGGCGGTCAGGTGAACAAAACCTTTCCAATTTTGACATTGGGGAGCCAAATTAATAACACATTTGAGACCCCTCAAACACACATGCATTGGGCACGGGAACAACCTGATGGCAAATTTGAAGCCATCTCCATCAACGATTGTAAGGACATTGGTTCTGGCTACATCCGCAAAGCATTTATGTTACAGTCCAACATCCTATGCTTTGATCCCAATTTCACTGTTTGTCCCTATGTAATGACCAAAGACCCCAACAGCCGATCCCTGCTAGTAGATGTGGGATTTGGTTGTATATGTATCCGGACCCTGTGTACCTCCCTTACTATAAATGACTTCCAGAGTATCCCCAACCTTCAACAAAACATCTGTCTGTGTAATGTTAGGACTATAACTGGTTGTGATATTAAATATGAGCGCAAAAAATGTAATACGGTCTTCCCTTAATGAAAAATACAGTATTTTTGGACCTAACCTAGCCCCTGTCCATCTAGGAATCTCCCCCCAAGCTCTCAGACATGTAATCACACACCCAGATCTCCAAAGCCCTACAAACCCTACATGATCAAACCAATAAAACCTACACAATCATACAAGCTAATAACCAAAGAATCACACAGGTGCTAACTAAGTTAGAAGAAATGACCCACCACAGCTGGTGGGAGACCCTGGTCAGCTGGTCTCCGAGTGCCACTGGTATCCTGAACCTGATGCTATAACCTATCATTATATTGTTTATACTAATGGTTCTCCTAATATTTCTAAGTTTGTTTTTGTACTATAAGCTCCTCTCCACCCTGCATGAGCTACAAACTGAAATCAGAGAAGCAAAGCTACTAAGAAAGCAAATTGTATAGTGACATCACCCCTGTGTTAGGTTGATGTCAAGGGGGGAATATGTAGCAAAACCCCTGTTTTTCTTTTTTTTTTTAAATGCATTCCCTACCCTTTCCTAACCATTTCTAACTTTCTTTCTGACCTCTCTATCCCTTACAAGTAGTTACTAGTAATATTAGGTAAGCTAAATTCTTATATTCCCTTATGACAAGTCCCCCTTTTTTATTTTGTAAATAATGTTTTGTTAGGTTTGTATTGATTTTTACTGTTGTATATTGTATTATCATTTTTTTATTGATTTTTATGGTTTCATATGGATATTGTATGGTTTAGGCCTGTGTTTGTAAGTGGACCAAAGTAATGTCAAGTTTCCATTTTGTATGTCAAGCCTCCATCTTGTGTCCTCTGCCCGGGCATCCCCTGTGTTGTAACTGTGTGACTCATGTACCCCTCCCATGTAAATTGGTTCCGGGATAAATGGTAGTGATTGGGAATAATTGAAATACAATGGTAGCAGGCCTCTAGTGAATGGCCTGTAATGACCAGGCCATCACCTCACATTGATTCATCCAGGAACCATGGACCTCACCCAGGAACAGAGACAAGACCAGCATTTGAAAGACAAAAGACCCTGCAGAACCAGCAATTCTACCATTGTACCCCACCATTACAGACACCCGAAACTGCACATCCCCACCTGGAGCACACGTGCTCAGTACACCAGGGGCTAACCCTTGCCTGGGCATGCCTCCTGTCACTAGGGTCACACAAGGTCTGCCCCTATAAAAAGGGGCAGTGAAGACAGACCCAGTAGGAACACCATTTCTATCTGAACCAGACCAGCTCCACATCACGCTGCCTATCCACCCCAGAGGCCCTGCCAGTGACCCCCTCTGGACAACACCGAGCTGAAGGAGACCCCGACTGGCCATCGAGGACCGACTTTCAGCCTGGGATAGGTAGATATCACCTGCACATTTCCTCCTCCGATTTGGACTCTCTCTCTCTCTCCTCCTGGACTTCAGCCCCTGCACCAAGCCTCTTTAACCCCTGCTGCTAGGGAGAGAGAGAGAGAGAGAGAGAGAGAGAGTTTGTGTGTGTGTGTGTGTATACGCACACGCAAAGGAACCAATAAGATATCACTATCTCCCCTGTTCAATGAAACCACTGTCATTTGTAACCCCAAGTTGGGTTGTATTTTACTGAGCCCCAGTCCCTTCCCCATCTTAAATACTGGTCTCTGTCTCTCTCTCTCAGCTTCCCCAACCACCCCCTTTCCTGCCACTTCTCAGCTCCTCTCTGTCCCTTCTCTGTTCCCCTGCTGTAGCCTCTTGGCCCTGTTACTTTCTGCCACCTCAGTCCCATTCCTGCCGTCCACCACCTTCTTCCTGCATCTTTCTGCAGCCCTTCCCACCATTTCTGCTGCTTCTAACCACCTGGCCCCATTTCTGCTGTCCACCGCCTCCTTCCCATGTCTTTTTGCAGCTCTTCCTGCCACTTTTAGCCTCTCAGCCCTGCTCATTTCTGCCACTTCCCATCTCTCTCTCTCTCCGCCTTCTGTTCCCAACCTTTCCTGCCCTTTTCCCCCTTTCCTCTGTGTTCTCCAGCTTTCCCCCACACCCTCTCTAGCCACCCCTTCTCCCCCCACAGTCCTCTGGTCTGCCACCAACTTCCCCGCAGCTCCTTTGGGCTGCCCTACAGGTTTCCAGGCAGCCGGAGCCATCCTCCAGCTCCCAGCACTGGCAGCCCCTCTCCCTGTAGCTTCCTGGGCTCCCCAGCAGTCCCTCTCCAGTACCCCTGGTTCCCCGAGCCAGACCCCAGTTTCCTCCGCACCCTCTCTAGCTCCCCTGCACCCTCTGTCCCAGTTTCCCGCTCCCCTGTAGCTCCAGCTTGGGTCCCAGCCTCTGTGCCGGCTTCTCTCCAGCATCACTCCCCTGTTCTGCAGGCTTTGGGTGTTGTCCTTTAATCAATAAAGGTCAGTTAACCTAAAGTAACCCCCAAGCCTCAGTTCTTCAGCCCAGGTCTCTCTAGTTGATTGGTTCTAATCCTGGCCCCGGTAATTTTCACTCCCTACACTTTCACTTTTTAACCTTAACCTTTCTCCAGGTATCCCAAGTACACCAAGCACATACATACATACGTACACATCATAACACCCAAGTTAGGAAATCACCTGTGTGTACATGTAGGTGAGTGGCATATATGTGAACTGATACACATATATGTTACTGTGTGCATGATATACGAATTAGGGATCCGTGTGTGTGTATTGGGTGAGCAGGTATTGATAATTGATTCTGGTCTAATTTTTGGTCTGTATAGTGTGTGTAGGTGTTTGAACTGGTGACAGGTGTGCATATGCCTAGGCTGGTAATTGACTGTGTGTGTGTATGCACCTAATTGATTTCTGTGTTTATGTATGTGCAACTGTACACTGTGCCCTCCTGTCTAGCAGTGCAATTTTGAGATCCTGGGAGTTGGCCTGACCCAACAGGACAACAGTAAGAGATTTTGATCATCTCAAGAGCTTCTTGACAAGTGGGACAGGAGATTGTAAAAGAAAGTGTTTGTCACTGGCAATTTTAGAGAAGGGAAGGAAGAACACCAGAAAAAGAGATCTGACTGCTGAAGTGAGAGATCCCATGATTCAGATAAGAAGCCAGGAACTGCAGGTGAGGGATCCTTGACACCTCAGAGGCCTCTGACCTAAAGCCCAAAGAATGCTCCAGTGAGGAAACTGAAGCAGAGCAATGCATACAGGTGCATTTATGATTTTGTTTAGATTTGTGAGCTTTTTGTGCTAGCTCCAGTAAAGAATGTGGGGGAGGGGAATTGGATTGTCTCTGTATCTCTTTGCTTCAACTATCACAGCTCCCTGAAAAGGTGCACTATAAATCCAAAGCACCCACAATGCACAAGTTCCTGAAAAGGGTGTGTTTAAGCTATTGGGAGGCAGAGGGACCAAGGCAGTTGTGCTATGAATTCCCATTTCTGTGAAGAGATGACAGAGAGTCTGTACCCAGGAAGTGGCTCAGAGAGGCCAGTGCTGCTCTTAGTCAGACCAAGGGAAGATAGGGAACCCAGAAACTCAGTGTAATTGGACTAATATGCAGCAACCTGGTGAGTACCCAACAGGGGGAGCTCAACAAGAACTGAGTGACAGTTCTTTTTCAGGAGAGCACTAAAATCATGGTTTTTCAAGGCCTTTTAAGCACAGGTCAGTTTTCATTGTTCTGGACTCTACTGTTTATTTACTTTGGGGCAGATTTGCATTTGACATTGACATATCACTGTGCAGTGCCTTGTGCAATGCTGTATAAATGAGTACTTATCCTAATAATCCACTTCTCCCTTCGTTCCCACTGGTTTATTGTGTTCTCTATTTAGGATATAATTTGGCTCTGATTTATCTTCTGTTATATTCAAAGAGGGCTGAAAGGAAGTGACACAAATAAGAAAGATAAAATTGGTTAAATAGACCACAAATGAGATTTGTTTGGCCTTGAGAAAGGTACAGTACATGTTAATTAAGTGGATGAATATTTTGCTAGCTAAAGGGGCTATTGAACCTATTTAAAACGGGATAAAACTATTTTCTCTAAATCTGAGGTTATCCAAGCTTTGGAGCAAAATAATTAAGTGAGCTTAGTTTCAAGTAAAATATCTACAGATTGGACAGTAGGGTTTCATTAGACCTGTTTCATTCCACACTTTTCAGGTTGCTCATATTTAGCTTTCTTTTGAGTTATTAAACCATAAAAGACTTTGAAGAAAAAAATCATCAGAATACCAAGTTTTTACATAACCTCTGACAAAAACTAGAGAACTGCAAAGAGAGGTACTTTGGCCAGAGCAACTAAGTGCAATTTTTCTGCCAATTTTATGCCAAAAATTCAATTAATCATGTAGGAACAAATCTTAAGAAGTGGCCCCTCATTTGGGATACCCCCAAAAAAGTCATGCCCCTGTAACAACCTGCAGCAACTCTGAGAACAAGATGGCTAATTTGTCTGTGCACAAACAGGGCTCTCTGGAATTTTAAAAGTCTACTACAAAGAAAACAAATGTATAACAGTGCCACAGTTGCGCGCTATCCCAAACCTCTTGAGTTAGAAAAATCTGAAGTTGGAATTTTTTGAGAAACAAACTTAATCTTCACCTCACAATATTAAATGGGTTCTGAACCACTGGAGAGTTAGTTTTTCCCTAAACTTAGTTTTTAACTGTGTAAATTTAGTCGAGGCTAAATTTATTTCAGAATATTGTACACATTTTTTGATGCTTTGGATCCAAAGTGAGCTTCATTAGGAGCAATGGAGAAATTTGAACCAAGTGAAACAACAAATTGGAATAGGAAGTAATGAAAACAACCCATAACTCCCACTCTAATCTTGAAAGTTCATGATTAGTTCAAAGAGGGCTTGACTACATCCACCATTAACTGAAGAACACAAAAAAGAATAATGAATGCTATGTGAAAATAACCATAATAGGGCAACAGGCAAAGAATGAAGCATTACTACGCATGTTCCACCCACTAGTCTCCATACAACTATTGTCTGACACCCAACAATATAACCCCCTCCCCTCCCTGAAATATTTGCAGGGCTCCTTCCTGGTGCTTTTATAGTAGGAGCAGATCAGTTTAGAAGTGGACAGGAAGGAAATCCAGCTGAACAATTACATTCAGGAAAACTCTCTTGAAGAGTCCATATAAAAACTGAGGACCTGACTCAGCAGAGCAATTAACAGACCTTTATTCTCATCAAACCTCTAGAGAGTGGAGTAATCAACTTGTTCCCTTTTGTGAGCTGATTGTCCATGGCTTTCTCCATGCCTAGTCTGCAGTCTCCTGATATTCCTAAGGACCAAGCTGTGCTGCTTGATAGGAATGCCCCCTATTGGGGATCCTGTGGGAAATTCAACTCTGCAGTCCAATATTATCAATATTTATATTTTTTAATATTACTGATTTAAAATGTGCCCATGTCTCCAAGCACATAAAAATATGTAAAGATCACTTCTTCATTCACCCACACAGAGTAAAAAGCTTGGATTTAAAAATAACTCCAAAATGGAATTCCTGATGGACTAGGAGATAGCATGTCCCAGGGAGTAGGATCTGAGCCTGGGGTATAGTAGTCTACTGCTTACTTTGCCACAATCATCTTGTTTGGCCTGATCAAGTGACTTCATCTTTCTGTAACTCTTCCACATCTGTACGGAGGGAATGATAGCAGTACCCTATGTCACAGGGTTGTTGTGTGCTTGAAGATATTAAAGACCATGGGGTGTTCATAAGTGATTAGAGCTTCATAAGTTCCTAAGCAGGCACACCATGGGAGAACTGAATTTTTAGAATTTAGCAATATAAAACGATAATAAAAGTAGTAATAATAATAATGATAATAATAATAATAATATGGAGGAAGGGACTACACTGTTTCATGACTGAAACAAGCTCCAGCCAAAGATGGGGAAAACAACATTTGGAGAGGCAGTGAAAGGGAAACAAAGGAACAAAAGAAAAGTAATAATCTCTTAATTTTGGAGGCAGGAAGAGACAATTTGGTACAGCAGGTCAGGAAAACCAGAGTGGGGAGGAAGGAAATTACATATACTAGTAAGTATACATAACTGTTGTGAGTATGTTCATATAATTTCTGGTTGAGCTACAGCTTAACTTTTAAAAGACATGAAGTCCTGGATGATTTCCACTATAGTTGGTTAAATCAGTTGCTCACAAGAAGGTTAGCTTTGAGGCAGGTTGTTCACTGGGTTAGTATATTTGGGAATCATTGCTACAACCACCTCAGTAATCTAACTGAGAAGAGGCATTTTAGAGACAGGGCATAGATCTAAGAGCCACTAATTTTAGGGAATCTGGCTGGTATGCTCCACTCTCACATAAAGACATCTTAATAGTGTCAACAATAATAGCACCCAGCATGACTTGAAGGTCCTCTTATATCTCACCTCTTATATCTCACCGAGCAAAAATGACTGAAATTTTGCTGTAGAAGGCATTGCGTTTGTTTCCTTTTCAGACAGATCTGCCATCCTGACAGGCTGCCAATCCTTTCTGAATACAATTATACTTCTTCATGAAACACAAAACAAACCCCTTACAAAAATGACATAGTTAACTGTCCTTTTGAGCCTAAGTAGCATTTAAAGCATTCTGTGGTATTCAGTAATAACTTTGAGCCAAGAAATCCACTATAGATCTTCTTCACTCACTGTTAATTTTGATCTCTAATAGGCTGGCATTGCATGACATGAACCCTGGCACAACACACTGACAAGCGGTTTGGAGTGAGTCTTGCAAGAGCCCCTTAAATGCATCGTTCCCCCAGAGGATGGGAGATCTGCAGAACAAGGAAAGCTTTGGTTTTCATGAAAGGTATTGCTCACCTTTAATTACTATTTCTACAAGATTTGGGCTGGTATGACATTTGGTTGGGCTGTTCAAACTGCTCAAAAGCATAAACAGTGGGAAGAAGCCATGCAGGTTGATATGTATATGTAGTAGATATCTGATGATCATGGAAACACTCAAGCATATCTAAACTGTGCAGGCCCTGTATTAGGTTTCTTAGAAAGCATCACATGAACATGTTAACTGTTTTTCCCTGGGCAGGGTACACTGTACACATGCCCCAAAAGCAAAGAAATGGATTCCTCAGTTCCAGCCAGCAATATCCATTGCTGAGCGACTTGATGGCACCTGCTGCAAAGTGTAAGCAGAAATAGCATCTGTGTATCACTTCTAGCCCATGGGCTGTAGTCTGCTCCACCTTTCCCCCACGTGGTCTTCCACAATAGAACATTACAATGTTGATCCTTGACTTGAAGCCCCCAACTGTTCCTCTAAGTACTCCTTGAAGGCAGCACAGGCATAGCTTCTCCAGAGGGCAAGTCCACAGATCTTTGGATTCTCAGGGCCTTGAGGTCAAAATAGGACTTGTCAGAACAGCTCCATCACTGACACCCAAGTGGCTCAGCTTCTTATAGGGCTTTACACCTAAGGGAAGGCTTGTAACTGGAAGTGAAATACAGTAAGACAAGCTTCTGTTTTTAAACAAGACAGCATTTGTAGGCTAATTACAGTACTGCCAGAAGAATCCTTGGGTCAGCAGAGCTAGATCAGACCTAAGCATGGCAGCTAAAAGGACCTAAAAAGCCATGCCCCTATGGGTACCACATCTATGTCCAGAATCCAGGCTGTGATCCTTTTGCAAGCACCTTTTCGACCCTGTGTTTTGTTTGATCTCCCTCCTGAGGGTTTTTCCACAGTGCACTGTCAGACTTTAGCTGGCAGTGAGTGCATCTACACATGACATAAAGGTGATGCGATAAACTCTGGAGCTCTTTAAGCCAGAAAACTGCTCCCAGGTGTAGCATCTACATGTGCACCTGTGACAGCAGCAATCTGTGCTTAATGGAGCAGCTCTGGGCTAGTAGGAGGCATGGGGAGGATCAGCCCCAGGCTCCAAGTGGTGGTGGAGGAGCTGGCTGGTGCATGAGGGTGCAGAACCTGCTGAGCTATGTGACTAGGTAGCAGGCAGCCCTTGTGCCCCAGCCAGCACCCGTCACCATCTATACATGTTTCAGTGCAGTTACTTTCTCCACTGTAAGACAGTACTGTTACATGGAGTTAATTCATTTTCTGTGCCTTAATACTGGCACACGTGTAGATGATGATGCTTTACTGCAGAGCTAATTAGTCTACTCCTCAGTAAAGCACATGTAGATGCACCCAGTGATTCATATATCCAAGCTACAGGGCCAAATTCCACAGTGATGTACATCCATATATACATAAAAATAACATGGGGTGCAGTTTCTGAAGGTTTCATCAACCAGGAAAAGTTATTCCAGTATAAGAAGCACAGTTCAGAGCATTCACATGCTCTTGAATTCTACAATGTGTTGCAGTGCAACTCACTGAACGTTGGTGCTGAGTCACAAAACTGACTATCCTTGGCATGTTACACTCCAGAAAATCCAAAAGCCAGCACTGGAATTTCTATCCAAGTGGAGATTCACTTCTTCCCTGCTAAAGAAAAACTACTGGCAAAAAAGAGCAAAAATCTGATAAATGTGACCCACTCTGAGAATGATATATTCTCCCCCCATTTTTTAACTGGTGTTGCTGTGAATCAAGTAATTAAGCAATCTGTTGATCCTCTAAGCAGTTTAAAATCCTAGCTTTCCCCATGAAATGAACTGATGATTATTCTCATTTTTATTGACTGACTAAAGCGTTGTTATTGCATTTTGGCCAAATAGTCAGCTCTGGCTGCAGACTGTATTGATCCACAGACCCATCCTCCTGTGAAAAGTGCTGTGATTTCTCAATGGTGTTGGGTTACAGAGTCCTGTGAATGAGAAGATTAAGTGGACAGATGCATCACTCCTTGCTGGGTAGAGAAGGGAGGGGTTCCAGGGATGTGTGTGGAGGGGGAAGGGAGGGCTGGCTTCGATCAGAGCTTGCTGCTGATGGTTCAGCTGGATGTTTCTGCTGTGCCTGTGCTGCTGCAGTGCTCAAGTACACGCCCTGAAACAGATTGTTAAAAAAAACCCCACCAGGCTCGTTCTGCTACCAGCCAACATCCTCTCTCCTCTGTGTAAGGCAGCTTACAAAAGCATTACTATATTAATGCTAACAACATGGTTCCCTGAAAAAGGCACAAGTTGATTTTAGGAGATTAATTTTGCATGTGACAATCCAAGCTCCATCTCCATTCCTGTTATAGGGCTAGAGTGAGAGTGCAATTCAGAAGCCATGGAGCAAGACTGGGGGGCATATCTCTTCCAGAAGACTGCAACTTCCATGCACTGTGTTATAATTCAACAGGATGAAAAGGAACCAATGCAAGGAGGTGCTAAACTCCCTTAGCATCTATATGCTGAGCTCTGCATAGAATAGAACCTTTTAGACTGGCAAAGTACAAAAACAGTATTCTTCTGCCCAGTATATATTCCCAGTGTTTGACTGAATTCACCGTGTTTGACTGAATTAATCCAATTATGGTAATTTTCTACTCTGCTGACCCCATAGAAAGCTGGTAAAGAATTTCTACTAAGACTGACGACTTTCCCTGTGGGCTTCTGATTATTTTTATTATATTTTGTATTCATGTATTTCTAATTATCTCATGTCCAAAGAAAGTGAAGCAAATATTCTAATACTGACAGGACAAACAGCCTGTCAGCAGTAAGGCATTCTACTGAAATACTTATCTGTATCACTTTGCATCTTTAGTTTCAAGCAGCTTATAAGCACTGGGTGGGAAAAGCCCTAAGACTCATTGTAGATGATTTATCCTAGGAATAGACCACAGCTAATAGTTTAGTGCACAGACCCAGAAACTTGGAGTGTATGCACTAATAGTCTAGTGCACAGACACAGAAACGTGGGTGGGGGAAGGGGAGCAGAAAACAGGGAAGGGGGCAGACAAGTAGGCAACTGAAGTCTGAACTCGGAGCCAAATTTGAAACCTGAGCCCTTCATTAAACAGCTTGTCCAAAAACTTTCAAGTCATATAACAGTAATTCCCATATCTTTCTACTACCCTATCATTGGCTTTAAGCTCCAAAGGGCCATCCATCTATTCACATATTAATTCCATGCTCACCAACAACAAGGGAGAAAATTAGCAACCAGGGAGCTCATAGAAAGGGTATGAACTCCTTCACTCAAAGTCTGAGCACAACTTTAAGCGAGCTAGGGCTTGGGTGAAGATCCAGAAGTAGTACCACAATCTTCTCCAGGAGAGTACTATCTTACCATCACTCTGGGTGCATCTACACATGCTCTTTACTGCTGAGTAGACTAATTAGTTCCACAGTAAAGCATCACCATCTATACATGCTATGGTATATGGGTACAGTAAATCAATTAACTCTGCCATAAGATAATACTGTCAGAGACAGCACTAACATACAGTAGAGTAACTTACTCTGCTGAAATGTACGTGTGGACACTGACCACGGGTGTAAATTGCAGCCAGTCAGCCCAGCCAGCCAGGGGCCTGCTCCACTCCGGCTCTAATTGCTGCTGTCCCAAGTGCAGCATCTACACGTGCGCCCAGGAGCAGTTTACTCCAGCTCAAACTGCTCTGGAGTTTATTGCTTTGCATTCATTGCATGTGTAGATGCACTCTCTGAGTAGCAGTGTGGTGCAATTAATTGCAACTACACCATGTTCCACTACTTGAAACCATATAATGTGATATATGTCTTTTTAATTTCAGAAATTCTTCCATTTCTCAGGATTTTCAGATAGCAAAATCTGTTATTAACCATTTCCAGAACAGTTCTGTAAGTATTTTGTTCATTTAAAAACGACATCGAAAATTTTATAGAAAATGAAAAAAAAAAATTGGAAGGAACTAATGTTTTTGAGAAAGATGCTTTGTGGGAATTTTGGAATTTTTTGTGAAAAAAATTTTGACCAGTTCTACTGAAGATATTTTAAACTCAGTGTACCTTTTGCTTTATCCTAGACCAGGCATGTCAAAAGCACAGCCAACAGTTCAGATCTGGCTCACAGAGCCATGTTGTCTGGTCTGCAGGGCTCCCAGAAGGGTCAGGGTAAGTGGGGGCAGGACCCACCACTGAAATCTGAAATCCAGAGCCCCGCTGGAAACATATGTCAACAGTAGAGGGCAAGCAATGACTGCATTAATCCCTATACTACTACCACTTGCCCTGCCACCATTCTCCCTGCCACCACTGCATCCAGATCCAGCTTACACAAAAGGATGAGTTCAGCACCCCTGTCCTAGATGAATGAGCTAATCTCATTTAGCTTCCTTAGGAAACTTTTAGGAGTGCATTATCCTCTGAAGGAGGTGAGATTACCATTTTGATGTGTATTAAATATCCTACCAGTTAAAGAGACTGGTAGTAAAGTCCATTGACAAACTTTCTGTCTGGTACTGGTGTTGCTATGACATAATCTCTTCTGTGAATGTCACTATCCAAATATTTGAAAAATTCTCTGACCTTATTCAGTGAGCATTGTGTTGAAAGCATTCTGGGTCTCCTCTCTTATTTCCTGAAGTGGAAAAGTTCAAGTAGTTGTAACTCTCACCTTTGGAATCCATGCTTCAGTGGAAAACTTCCGAAAGGCAATACCCTCAGCGGTGTCCCCTCTGTCCATAAGACCCAAGGTTGACTTGGAGAGTAAGTTGTAAGGGGCTTTGTGGACCAGCTACATGGATTATTAAAAGATCATCAGCATAGAGAGAAACAACTGAATGTCTCCCAGGCTAATGCCTCAAAAATCTTTTAATTCTGAAGGACTCTACTGCTGTGGCAAAATGAGACAGTGACTTGCCCTGATTGGTCATAGATTGTTAGGCAACATACACAAGCTAGGTGGATTTGACTTGCAAACAATGGGATTCTTGTGGCTGACTTCAGTGGAAGAAAGATCAAAATCCTAGTTCTCACTCAGGCTTATCAGTCCAAAGCAGACAAATAAATCACTCAAACATAATATAGATTGAACTCAAGTAGATAATCCATGCAATTGCAAGACCTTTTTACCCACTCATGTCTAAGGGAGTCCCCTCTGGTAAGAACAAGCCTGGATAAAAGAAAGCAACAATGGCTAGATGACATGGAGTCAACAGACCAACAAGCAGAATTATACTGTAGATCAGCAGCTGAAACAACATTTAAAGTCACAAGTGTATAGAATAAAAATGATCCGGACAATGATAAGAAAGACAGAGAGGGAAATAATAGGACCTTTAATGAATGATCCTACCAGCCAGTGCTGCTCTCCCAGCCTGGCAATGGCTGCCCCACCCACCCCAGCTCCAGCCCTTTAAGAAAAAAAAGACTCACTAGTTCCTGCCGGGCAGGGGGCAATCCCCACTGCCCCACGCTGCATGGGGGACTCTTCCCCCTTTCCGCGTCCAGCCGAAAACCACTAGCCTCAAGTAACTGGCATTTTTAGATACCTGGCAACCCCAATTCCCCACTCTTGCTAGATAACAGGGATTTTATTGTATCTTCCTTGATATCCACCCACCAAATATAACTGAGGTAATAGTGATATTTGATCTAACTGCAATCAAAATTTTGAATAGTCAAAAGAAAACTGAAAAGGAGATGCTAGGCTGCTTACCGTGGAAAAAGCTAATCAAAGCAGCCTTTGAATTGCTAGAATAATGATTTAGATGTGCAAAAACTCAGACTACATTTGCATGACTAATTAAATAATTAAGCATAGCCTGACAACTGAAGAGCATAATTATACATCCAAAAATCAAAACTGCATCCTGGGCTTCCTAAGCTTTGGTGCCAATAAATTGGAAGGCATTTGCCACCTTTTATACACTGTGCCTTCTTTTGTTGCATGCTAATTGCACTACTGTTGAAGAGTTTTACACCAGTGATTATACATGCAAGTTGCTTTTAAGGATGCCTACAACAGCAATTCACTTCTGAAATGTTTAAAACAAGTCCAAAGAATTGCCACATTCTAAATTTAAGTTTAAATGAATGAGAGATTTTGGCTTCATTACATATACCAAAGAAGGGGTGTTTTGGCTGAGCAGGTAAGGCACCTTACTATAGCCCAAGACGCATAAGTCTGAGCCCCACACCAGCGTCATACTGCCTCCAGTCTTAATTGGATACCTGGTCATTTGGATGGAGGAGTCAAAGGCAGCTAGAAGTGCCACATCTTCCTTTGTGTGCTCTTGGTTACAGAAACTAGCCTGCCTTTATCAGACTAGCCCACTGGGCCCCTAAATGAGGTACAACTTTTTTTTTTTTTTTTAACTTATGCAGAATTGCTAATGTCTGTGTGATGTCTGCAAAAGCAGACTACTGTGGAGAGCTCACTGGTGGTAGGGGATATGGTCAGTGGCAGTGTGTGTGTGCTACGCAGTTGAAGGTGGGTATGACCACACAAGTGGATCTGCTCTGAATCTGCCCCTGGATGTCTGGGCCACAACATGTAATACAAATTGTTATCCCTACTGACTATTGAAAGCCCCTTAACAAATGAACGGACAATTTATCAATGCAGCTTGTCAGTGTCCCCACCTTCAGAAGAGACAACCTTATTGAAGGATGCCATAGTTCTCCACAAATGACACCTGATATCTCTCTGTCGCAGGGCACTGAGCTCCCTGCTCCTAAAGAGGGGAAACTGCTAGGGAGGAAGCCCTAGCAGGGAACAAAGAGCCCAGCAGTGGGTTGCCAGGGCAACCAGAGAAAGTCAGCTGGCCAGAAGGGGCAGGGCCTGGCTCCTTTATAAACCCAAGGAACTGAGGCCAGAGGCAGTTTACTGCCAGCAGACAAGGAGGAAGGAGCTCTCTGCCATGAAAGAGAGGAAAAGCCTGAATGTAGGAGCAGCACCTGATATTGCTGAGGGATGGGGTATTCCCTGGTAGGCTGGACTGTTGTTATGGCCGGGTGGCTTCCATTTATGTTATAGCCAAGTGGCTTATGTTTGTGTTGTTGTTTATTACCGGTGGTTTGGGTGAGGCTATTAGGGGTAGGAGGAGGCCTCATAGGGGGGCCATGTTAGGGAACCCAAAGGAGAGTGTGAGCCCCCCAGCCCCAGTGTGGGCACAGAGAGCCCCAGGAGAGGGCAGCCTTACTGCGAAGCCCCAGTGTGGGCACGGTGAGCCCCAGAGAGGGGGCAGCCTTACTGAGATGCCCCAGTGTGGGTGTGGTGAGCCCAGAGAGGGCACAGCACTACTAAGGAGACCCACAGAGGGGGCGGCATTACTGAGAAGGCCCGAGAGAAGGGCACGGAAAGAGAGGGAGAGAGAGAGACGGGACTGCAGAGAGCCCGAGTGCCAGAAAGGGCACGGAGAGAGAAAGAGGGACAGAATAACATCCATTACATCTGTGAGGCTTGGGGCGTGGTATTGGGGTGGTAGGAGCCACACATAGCCCATAAGGCTTGGGTGCACGGTACAACCGTGACAGGAGAACTGTGGCCAAGAGGACAGAAGGCAGCCTCCCTATAAAAATATATAAAATCAAAGACGTGGCGGGGGAGAATCAGAGGGTGCAAGATGACAGCCTGGTATGGTAAAGGAGGCGGCAGGGGAGAGCACGGTGTCCCTGACCTCCCTCCTGTTACACTCTCCAATGATCACCCTCTATCTTGTTTCTACAGCACTGGTAAATCATGCAACAAGTATTGAGAACCAAACTCCAACAAGAAAAAATATTGTCATCCTGGATGCATTAGAATCATAACTAGCTACAGAAAAGATCTGAGTAATGCTAGCCCTTACTATCATTGACCAAGGTCAAACTTCAGTGCCTGTACTATTCAGTCCCTAGACAGCATCTAACAGTCAATTACAGAGTGCTGGTACCCATTTTTCTAAATCTGGTCAGAGTGGGAAATGTATCACTACAATTCTTTCAATTCTTCTCCATAAAAAAACTCCAGGGAATTATACTGGATAGCTAGCTCTTTCTCTCTGCAAGGCATCAAATACACAGTTCTGCAGAGGTCTGTATTATCCCACTCTTTATCATGTATGTGAGACACCCTGGAGAATCTCAGAAGAAAAAATAGAATCTTCATGATCATAGAGAGAATTCCTGGACTTCTGCATAAAAAAACAACTTCTCGTGGGCCAAGATGGGGCCTTGTCCTCTACCCTCAAAGAAGATATATTAGAACTCAAAAAAGTATGGAGACGGAGAATAAAGATGATCAGAGAATGAAGCGGTTTCTGTATGAGAAACTGAAAAGGATAAGACTCTTCTGCTTGGAAAGGAGTGTGACAGGGAGCCCTCTTGAGACCAGTACCATCATTAGCCCACCCACCTGTCAAGGGCAGTCCACCCACCTGACTCTCCTGCCACATCCTTGTTGTAATTGAATAGTTGTTCCTAGGTGGGAGGCTGCCCATTTAATGCCCTGATGCCAAGGGCATAATACACAGCTCTGAACCATCCCTACACCAAGTCCCATACCTCACAGATGACATCCAGATCCACTATTACTTCCTTGGCCCCTTAGATTAGCCACACTCAGCCTCTGGCCCAAATTTGGCCTCAGGCATCCTCAGACATACCTTGGTCACATGCCCTCCACTGGGGTCTCTACTCTGCCCCCTCACTGGGGCCTCTACTCCAGCTGGCCTATGTGCAGTCCTTCAGGCCCCACCACAGGCCCTACTCTATGTGGCCTCCAGCTGCCACTACTCCAGCCAACCTATGTGGAGTCCTCCAGGCCCCCACAGACCCTATTCTATGAAGCCTCTGGATTTCAATCACACACTGGGCTGAACTCAGCCTCAAGACCTCTCTGGGCCACTACTCTGCCCCTCACTGGGCTGCTGCCTTATGCCCCTTGGCCCTCAGGTGTCTGTCAACGTGCCTGGACCCCTAACTCAGCCTACAGCCTACTCAGACCTCAGGTGTCTCTCAACATACCTGGACCCCAAGCATGTCCCCTCTGTGGGGTAACCTACTAGGTCATGGGAGCTGAGGCTATATGGTGCCCCATACTTACCTTTCACTAGAGAGGCACAGGTGTGGCATTTCCACTTCCTCCATCTCCTTAGTTCTTACCCTAACCTCCAAGTGTTCTGGGAGCAGCAGTAGTCAAGCTGGTGATGTTCACCCTTTGTCTCCCCAGTTGCAACTGGCCAGCTCTGCTCTCAGGGCCTGGTCTTATACCCAGGCTACCCAGCTCTCCACCAATCAGGCAGCCTCCTGGCTACAATGTGACCACCTGATTGGGTCTTCTTCCACCTACAGGCTGATCTACAGCCTGTTTAAGCCCTTAAAATGGCAGGCACCCAAAGGGGCACTGCCACAAATAGACAACTGAGGAGGATATGGTACAGGTCTATAAAATCACAAATGGACTGGATAAAGTGAACAGAGAACCATTATTATTCACTATGGGCACATCCACATGAGATGCTTATTGCGCAGTAGTCTAACACTGCACAGTAGCATGTTAGTCAAAAAAATGTGCTAGTATGCTATTGCACAGTAGGGCTGTGCAAAGCTTCAGTCCCTGATTTGAAATTCAGCAGAGATTCAGCACAATTCAGTGGCTGAATCTCTGAATCTGAATTGAATCAGAGGACCCCTTAATCTCTCCGAATTGATTCAGAACCCTCCAAATCGAATCGGAGAGATTCAGTGATTTGGATGTAGATACAGCTTTAAATGTTTTTTCTACATACCTCTAGGTAGCAGGGGCTCTGAACACTGCAGTGCTGGGGCAGATGCAGCATCCCACAGAAGCACAGGGGGCTCCCCAGCATGCTCAGCAGCAGATCCAGAAGTGGACCAGAAGCACTTCCGGTCCACTTCTTGGTCCACCGGGGAGCACGCAGGGGGGCCTCCCCATGTCCCCCCGATTCAGCAGCTGGTGCCTTCTGGGTCTGGGGGGAGCATCCAGTGTCCCCCTGCAGCCGATCACTGAGCTGGGGGGGAGGGGAGGAAGCAGGGAGGCCCCCAGCGTGCTCCCTGGCAGACCCGGAAGTGGACTGGAAGTAGTTCTGGTCCAATTCCGGGTTCGCTGCTGAGCACACTGGAGAGCCCCCCATGCTCCTGTGGGACGCTCCATCCACCCAGCACTGCAGCAATCATGAGCCGCACCTGCTACCTCAAGGTATGTATAAAAAAATGGTTAAACTGAGCCTGTGTCCGAATCACTGAGTTGCTGAATCAGCATTGAATCTTCAGATTCGGATTTGGCCAAATCAAATCAGGGACAGTGATCTGAATCAATGGACCAAATCACTGTCCCCAATTTGGGCCGAATCCAAATTGAATAGGGCCAGTTTCACACAGCCCTACTGCACAGTGTTATTAGGCTACTGAGCAGTAAGCATCACAAAAAAAATGTGCGCTGGTGCTAGTGCACAATAACTCTTGTTACTGCACATTTGGTTAGTACTTCATTAAGCAAGTACTAAACTAAATATACAGTAACTACTGTGCATTAATATACATGTAGATGTGACCTGTATCTCATAATATCAGAACTAGGGGACACCAAAGTGAAGCATCAGGCAATAGATTAAAAACAAACAATAGGAATACTTTTCACAAATCACAATTACCACATAGAACTTCTTGCAACAGGACATTGTAGAAGCCAAGAGTACAATGAGGTTAAAAAGGGATTAGATAAATCTGGAGGAGAGGTCCATCAGAGCCAGTTCAGTACAACAGCCAGAGATATAACATCAGTCTCAGGATATCCCTAAACTTATGACAGAAAACTGGGAGATGGATCACTCTATATATGCCCTATTTCTAAAACTCTTCCCCAAAATATCAACTCTTTACTACTGTCAGAGATGGGATACTGGGCTAGATGGACCCTTAGCCTAACCTAATATAGCAGTTTGTAGTTCTTATGGCCTACATCCTACATATCCTAAGGGCAACATAATTTGCCAATCTGCAAGCCAGTTTGGGAGGTGAATGATCTGTATGGTATATGAGAGACATAAGCACATCTTCACAAAAAGGTAGGAGAAGGCTTTCAGGAACAACTTCTGTGAAGAGAAAATGATAGTGCTGGTTGTAAAAAGGTCATAACATGCATGTAAGGTAAATAGCAAAGTAGCAGCTGGCAATCACCTGGGCAAATGGAGTGTAATCGATGCTCTTGAGTGCCCTTCTTGCTACATTCCCTTTCTGTATCCAATAAGGGGGAGTACAGCAAGGAAGATACTGGCTTCCAAGGGCACATGGGGAATTTAGGAATGGATTTCCAGTTGTAGTTCTGTGGCATTTCATCACTTAATTCCCTTTAGCATCTCTGACAATCTAGGCCTTAACAGCACCACTGTATCCTTGATATCTGTTGTTTTAATCCAAACATCTTGCTTCTGAGCTTCATTAAACTCTTTTTGGATATGATGCATTGTCTTCTTTTAAAACCCATTTGAAGCATTTCCTGGTCACTTCCTGTGTTTTTGGGTCAATGATTTCCATTTCTGGAGGTTTTTCATTCCCCACCTCTATACCTAAATTCATTACATATGTTCTACTGTTCTGTGCTGATACATCTGAAATGGAGGGGACTAGCTCATAAAAACAAATGGAAATGTATGTAACTGGGAATGGCACAAAACCTCATGCATAAGAAGCAGGATTCTCCTCTCACTTTTCATTGGTGTAAACCATTGAAGCTAATGCAAGATTCATGCAAGCAAAGCTGAAGTGCTCCATAAAAATATTAGGTTAGATACCCAACAAGAATGCTCCAGACTGAGCTTTCTGTCTCTCTCCACCTACCCTAAATTTGTCTGGCACATCACCTGAGATGGTGAGGAGGAAGTACTCAGGCCTGTATGTGGGAAAAACAAAAAGGAATGAATCCAGGTCTGAGGGGTGTGTTTCTGAAGAGTAACCAAAGGACAGGGAATTCTTTTTTTTTTTTTTTTTTTAAATAAAAAGGAGGGTTACAATAAAAAGGAAGACATCATCATATCCCAGAGTGCTTAAGTGATTAATACCACTTAACTTTTAGTCAAGCATGAAGCAGCTTGAACTGCAGTCTGAAGAAAGAATGGCAACAGGCATTTCAAGGATATGGAGGGTACCTACATGTTAGAAACCTGTTGCAGTTGCCAGTTTGGCAGCATTAGCCTCATGGACCCAGGATGTCAATCTACAACCAACATGAGTGAGATCAGGATCAAATTCAGTGTCTGTCTCTTCTAGGAGGTCAATTTTATGTGCCACAAAATCGAAGCTCTATCAATAGATAATAGTATGACAAGAACACACACACACGTCCATGCTTCAGAGGGTTAAGAAGCAGAGTTTTCAAGATAAAATCATTCTGTCTCCTCTCCTTGTCAAGCACAGTCACAAAATCCATTTAAAATATTAATATCATGCTAGTCAGAGCTGCACAAGTGAAAGGGCAATTTAAAAAGATTAATTCTCTATTAAAAGCGGAGCCTTGTTTTGTAACATTAGAAAGCAGAAGCTCTGAAATTCTTCTCCTCCCAAAATCTTTTCCAGGAAGCCTCATTTGACAACATTTAAAACAACATAGCATGTCAGGATACAAATTCTATGATCACTGTCATTCTTTAAAAAAGGAGAATAGTGAACCAGGGCAAGGGAATCCTGTCCCCTCCAGAAGGGGTTTGATGTTGCTAATGTTTTACATCCTACATGACACACTATGCTATTGGCTCTATTGCCAGATTATTAGTACAGCTGTAGAAATAAAATCACTACTGCCCTCTTAGAATAACGCTGGCAAAATAACTGTCAATTTAGACCACAAAGAGCCAGCATTTTTGCAATCATTATTAAAGACTACAAGCCCCTATACTGAGGCTGGAAGAGGAATCAGTTTATTAGTTCTCTCTCCTGTTTGATGTCAGTATGCTGGTAACTTCTTATCAGTCACAGGAATATTAATTATGTGCTGTGAAACTTCAAAACAGAGTGATCTTTCTGGCAAGACAGGAACAAGTTCCTCATTTTATGTACAGGACAAAGCTGCAATAAAGATGAATCTAGGCATTCATAGTTTTAATCACTGAAACTGAAAGGTCACTAAAGTACATGTGATCCCTGAGTTTGCCAAATGCACAGTGCATGCCCAGATGTTAATCTTGCAGGAACAGGGGAAGTTCTAATAGATCAGACAAACTATTGGCTTTAACTGGCACTTTCAACAATTGCAACATATATTCCCTACTGTTAAGTCTCTCTCAGGGTGTGAAATTCCATATCATTGTAAACATCAAAATAACCCAGTGCCTCATAACTAACAGTCCACTGATCATTATTAGAGAAGCAGTATATTACTTCCAATTGGCAATGGCTTAGAGAAATATAATCTTACACAAAAAATCTACACACAAAATTTAACAACAGTAGACTTAAACTAGTTCCAAATCTCTGCATGGTCAATTTTCAGTTTCCATGAGGCTTATTACCTGCTTTCAGTTAAACCAGTGAAACTTTGATGTGGAGACAAAGCCACGTAACTAAATGAATATTACTGGTAGTTGTCAATAAAATTCAACATATGTACAGACTATGCACAAAGTAGCATCTAAATATATAGCAATGGAATTATTTCACAGGGGTCTAAGACTTTAGCCACCAGGTCTCAAATATCTGTTATAAGAGAAGAAATGTTTGGCTCAAGGAAAACAATCTATGTATAGGGACATGATTGTTCAGAATAAAGTAAAAAAAAGTATTCTGTGTGCACCACAGTTTGACACATTCATATAAGCATGTCAGGATATCTCTATCCTGTGATAAACTGGAATCAAATGTTTATTTATAAGAATGTAACACACGTGCTACCATAAGCTCTGCCACTTACTAGCTGTGGGAATCACTTTATATCTGTGTACTGGCGCAGCAGCAAGGAGGACGCTGCACGTCGCAGCTAGGAGCCCAGCCCCTGCCGAGTCCTTTGTTTCCCCGGTGCTCCCCACACTCGCCGGGCACAGGAGGGAAGCCCCAGGCGCTGGAGCCGGCTGCTTTCCCCGCCCCAGCCCGCTCCCGTGCCTGGGGCTTCCCTCCTGTGCCCCACAAGTGTGGGGAGTGCCAGGGAAACAAACAGCTTGGTGGGGGCTGCGCTCCTCGCAGCGCTGGCCAGAGCCAGGACCAAGCACCAGTGCCAAGCAGAGCACCCCCATTGCTGCCGCCCCCACTGCCTGACAGGGCTGTGCACCATGGGGGGACTGTGGCAGGGTCCCCATACCCCTCCCCCCTCACACCCACACCCTGCCCACCTGAGCTCAGCACTGCTGCCGCCCCCACTGGGCACGGGCTCCGTGTTCCTGCCCAGCTGCAGTTCCCTTCTCCGCCCCTGCCCCCTCCCGCTTCTCTATCTGCTGCCTGGAGGGAGCAGGACACTGGGGAAGCCTATAGCAGCAACTCCAGCCATGCTAGCCCTTCTGCCCACAAGGTTGGGAGTAAGGCGTAATAGGATATGTCAGGGGCAGGTGTAGGTGCCTCGCTTTCACCCTCGTGGGTGGAAGGGTTGGGTGGAGTACAATTCACTGGGGGCACGGACCACTGGAAAATGCCTGGTGGGCCAGATTTGGCCGGTGGGCCGTATTTTGCCTGCCCCTGACCTACACCGATGGCTCTACATTAGCTGTTACCACACAGGAAAGAGATATGGAAGTCATTCTGGATGGCTTGCTAAGAACTTCAACTCAGTGCTCAGCAGCCATCAAAAGGCAAACAAAATGTTAGGAATTATTAAAAAGGGAATTGTAAACTAAATGAAAAGTAAGTATCATTATGCCCCTTTATATATCCCTGGTGTATCCACACCCTGAAAACTGTGTCCAGTTCTAGTCCCCACACATCAAAAAGGATATAGAAAAACTAAAGAAGGTCCAGAGAAGGGCAAGATAAATGGTTACGGTATGAACTAATAGGCTAGGCCCATTCAATTTAGAAAAGAGACTCTTGAGGAGGCCATGATACCAGTTTACAAAATACTAAATGGTGAAGACAAAGTAAACAGACAGTTATTATTTATTCTCTCACGCAATACAAGAACGAGGGATTACAAAATAAAACTAGTAGGTTTAAAATTAACAAAAAGACATTTTTCACGCCGTGTGTCATTAAGGTGTGAAACTCATTGCCACCAGATGTTGTGGAAGCTGACAGTTAGTTTAGGCAGATGCAAAAATGGATTGGACGGATTCTTGGAGGAAAGGGGCATCAGTAGCTTTTGAGCATAGGAGTTAGGGATACAATCTCTGAATCAGAACTTCCTAGACCTTAAATTCTGGAGGCTGCAAGTGACAGAACAGTGGAAAAAACCCTGATCATACCAGGGTTATTCTTCCTTTCAGCATCTATTCTCTGCCACTATGTGACACACAATACTGGGCAAGATGTATCTGTGGTCTGACCCAGTAAATAGCAGTTCTTATGGGTTCCTATACAAGAGTTGAGAGGCTGCTCTGATGCAGTGTAACAGTGTGTCAGAGCAGATTCAATTAATCGAATCTGCTGGAGCTTGGCAATTACCGTGCTCCAGCTAGCCTCCGTGTCTCATGCACCAGCATCCCCGCACTTCACAAAAGTGGTGGGGGTGTTTAACTAAAGGTCATTCAACAGCTTTTGGCTAAAGTGCTCCTGTCACCATTCTGAAGCATGCAGACACTGATACATGAGGCACTCTAGGCACTTTAATTAGAACGGCTCTTGGAGCCGCTTTAATTAAAACAACCCCTCCACACACACAGTCCTGGAGCATGTGTAAAATATTCTATTCAATTTCACCAATGGATTTCTTTCCCATCTCTGGTCTCTGCTGTTCTCTGAGAGCCAGACCAGGATTTCAGAAAAGAATAAGCCATCATCTATGAAGTTGCATTTAATTTAAAATAGAACCATTCCCTCATCTTTCCCT